>NC_064626.1:99544862-99847893 GCF_023864275.1 Schistocerca cancellata
CAAGGTATCCAAGATTTGAACAATAATGTTCATCTCTGGGGAGTTTGGCGTCCAGCGGAAGTATTTAAACTCAGAAGAGTGTTCCTGGAGCCACTCTGTAGGAATTCTGGACGTAAGGGTGTCGCATTGTCCTGCTGCAATTTTCCGTCGGAATGCACAATGGACATAAAACGATACAGCTGACAAGACAGGATGCTTACATGTGTGTCACCTATCAGAGTCGTATCCAGACGTATCGGGGGTCACATATCACTCCAACTGCGCATGTCCCGCGCCATTACGGAGCCTCGAGCAACTTGAGCAGTCCCCTGCTGACATGCAGGCTCCATGTATTCATGGGGCTGTCTCAATACCCCTACGTGTCCATCCGTTCGATACAATTTGAAACGAAACTCGTCCGACTAGGCGACGTGTGTGGATGGGCCCTGGAGAGGTGCAAAATGTGCAGATGTGTGTGGATTCAAACCGCGGGGCTACTCCTCGCTGCAGTTCTGGGTCCGCTTGAGAGAATAGAATGGCTTTACATCACACCGCGCGGCCCAGGAGAGGTGAAAACCTTTGTGTCGTGCAGTCATCAAGAGTACACCTGTGAGCCTTCGGCTCCGAAAGCCCACACCAATGATGTTTCGTTGATTGATTGTCACGTTGACACTTGTTGGTGGCCCAGCATTGAAATCTGCAGCAATTTGCGGAATGGTTGGACGTCTGTCACACTGAACGATTCTCTTCAGTCATCTTTGCAGGATATTTTTCCTGCCGCAGCGACGTCGGAGATTTGATGTTTTACCGGGTTCCTGACATTCCTCGTGAAATAGTCGTACGGGAAAATCCCCACTTCTTCACTGCCTCGACAGATGCTGTGTCCCATCGCTTGTGCGCCGACTATAACACCGATTCATTAAACCTTGATAAATTTGTAAGTAGGCTGTTTATGTTTTCTTATTGGCAACGTTACGTAGCGCTCTGTATGAAAATCACTGGCTGTGCTGTGTGCAGTCTGTGGCTAGTTTGCATTGTTGTCTGCCATTGTAGTGTTGGGCAGTTGACTGTGAACAGCGCGTAGCGTTGCGCAGTTGGAGGTGAGCCGCCAGCAGTGGTGGATGTGGGGAGAGAAACGGCGGAGTTTTGAAATTTGTAAGACTGGATGTCATGAACTGCTATGTATATTATGATTTTTCAACACTATCAAGGTAAATACATTGTTTGTTCTCTATCAAAATCTTTCATTTGCTAACTATGCCTATCGGTAGTTAGTGCCTTCAGTAGTTTGAATCTTTTATTTAGCTGGCAGTAGTGGCGCTCGCTGTATTGCAGTAGCTTGAGTAACGAAGATTTTTGTGAGGTAAGTGATTTGTGAAAGGTATAGGTTAATGTTAGACAGGGCAATTCTTTTGTAGGGATTTCTGAAAGTCAGATTGCATTGCGCTAAAAATATTGTGTGTCAGTTTAAGCACAGTCATGTATAATTGTTCTAAGGGGACGTTTCATATGTCGACCCTTAGCCGAGGATACCTCACTGGAATCTTCTGACTTTTTCTTGTAGTTTGTGTAATTAGTGTAGCTTTTGTTTATTGCTAGCGCGTAATTGTAGAGAGAATCTCCTTTGTAGTTGTAGTCTTTCATTGCTGTACAGTAAAACAGTTGTGGCATGCATGTAGATTTGCACCATGTATATCGCAGCTGCGCTTGCAATTAACTAGATTATATTTTCAGCGCTATGTTAATGTGTTTTCTTATTTTGCTCTTCAAATTGTGCTTTACTGTGTTGTCGTGGGAAATATTGTGACAATAATGGCGTGTGAAAAACGTAATACTTGGCTCCAAAGTAAACTGAGAAATGACTGTGAAGACGAAAGCAGTGTGTTTGCGCCGCCGAGTAATGAATTAACTAATGCTCAAAGTAGTAATTTGGTAATTGTGCATAGGGAAATGGAGCGGGCTGCAAATAATGGTGTAGGCAGTGAAACAATTAGTGAACAGGGAAGCATTATCGATCGATCGGTCGGCAACAGCTCGCCTCAGGAATCCGAAGTGACAGGACACAATCTTGAAAATACTGCAGATTCAGGATTTGGGTCCTCACCGTTTCCTCAAATAAGTCAAGACACATTTTCTGCTTGTCAAAATGTGAATGTTGCCGGTGCAAATGCACTGCCGAAAAGCATAGAGGAACAGATTCCAGACACTAATACATTATTATTGCAATTAATGCAACAAATGAAACAAAATCAGAGAGGAACACAGCAACAGTTAGATACAATGGAACAAAATCAGAGATAAACACAGCAACAGTTAGACACATTGGAACAAAATCAGAGACAAACACAGCAAAAGCTTCAAAAGTTAGACACAATGGAACAAAATCAGAGACAAACACATCAAAAGCTTCAAAAGTTAGACACAATGGAACAAAATCTTCGAAACTTAGACACCACGCTTGAACAAACACGTGAAGATTTAACTACTGAGTTACATAACATTGAATCTAAATGTCAAAAAGTCTGTAATGACGTAAAAACACAAATTTGTGAGCATTTTCAACCTATTTTTTTGCGGCATGAAAAAGCATTACAGAATCACAGGGCAGCCATAAAAGAACTGCAAACTATTGTTCATGAAAATCATGAGGCCTTGCAAGCTAAAATTGACTCATTTGCATCTACCGATTCGGTTATGCAATTTGCAAAAACTCAGGAAAACTTAAAGGACTTAGTAGATACTCTGAAAATTGGTTCAGACAGACACATGGAGGAAATTAGTTCATTATCAGAGAAAGTAGTTGAACCTTTGGATAAGCTAAATAATTTACCTACGAAGGTAGATGATAATCTGAATGACACATAACCGGTAGTCTTTAATGACACAGAAGAGTGCGAACAAATTAGGAAATTCAAACAAAATCAGAATCAAATTATTACGCAACACCAAAGAGAAATCCGGGAAGTACAAGATCAGCTGACACAGGTAATACAAGAATTACGTATTTCAGAGGACACTCGCGCTCCAATACGGGAAGAGGGGCATAGAAATACGGAACAGCCACAAAATAATAACACAGCGCATTTCGGAAATTATGAAAGAAATTGGCAAGGTGCAACGAATTATGAAATGGAACCGCCGAAACGACGTAACAATGACCGATATGCGACTCGCCGACATGATGATTTTGACTATAAGCTGTTCATTACTACACGTAAATTTAAAACATTTAAGAAATCTGGCAACGACATTCATCCACAAGCGTGGCTCCATCAATTCTCTCATTGTTTTCCTCCCAACTGGTCATTAGAGCACAGATTAGAATTTATGTGTGGCTATTTAGAGAATGAACCAGCTGTAAGAATGCGATCGGTCATTCACGATTGCCACAGTGAAGCAGAATTTTATCATGCCTTCCTCTCAGCATTTTGGTCTCAATACACAAGACCGAGTAAAACATAGCATCGTAATGATGAAACATTTCGAACAATCTGAATTTTCCAGTCTTGTTGAATATTTTGAAGACATGTTGCACAAGAATCAGTACCTGTCAAACCCATACAGCCCCTCAGAACTCTTCCGCATTTGCTTAATCAAACTACCTGAACATTTACGACATATTATTTTGGCAGAACTTTGCAAAGATGACATTGAAGCTTTTCAGGGACTCTTACAAGAACTGGAAATTGACACTGACAATCGCAGAACACGAAAACAGGAGCACAAAAATTACAGGTCACATCTGTCACAATTCCGCGATGACAGAAATAATACATGACAAGGCTATTCATACATCGTAAATCGTGACCAAAACAGACACCACCCATATGACAACCGTTGGCAGAGTAGTAAAAATTACAGGGAAAGATCACCTCTCCGCAGTAATGACTATCACAGAGACAATCAGAGAACCAGACAATATGGGAACGAAAATAATTATTATCAAGGGAGACAGAATAACTTCAGACGCAACGGTCCAGCGCGCAGTTACGATTCAGGGAGAAATTCTCCACCACGTGACCGACAAGAAGGAAACTACAGGAACTACCGACATGACGAGAGACGATATAATCATAACAACAGACCAGAATTTAACCAAAATTGGCGTGGTTCAAACAGGGCAGGGCCCTCTCAGTAAGGTGAATTTGTAGAAGTTAGGTCTCCTAATCCCAGTAACGACGAGCGCCAACAAAGAAACAGACAATGACGCACCGTAGGCAGCCACGTGCGCCCGCTGGCTCAGAGAAAAATAAAATAGACGCTAACCTTAAGAAAAATTCCAGTATTCTTTACCGACATATACCGCATGATAATTGCGTTCAAGGTGAAACTTTGAGTAATATGAAGAGTAATGGATTGCACCACACTTCACATTTAAAACCATTTATTGAGAGATAATCTGCTTTTTAACTTAGTCTTTGCTATAAAATTTTTCACTTCATGTTACTAGTACTCTTCTTCAATCTTAGAAACTGTTAACATGCAACTATGTTTTAAAGTTAACTATCCAGTCAAGAACCAAGAGAACTTATTTAAACAGAAATTACGAATACATTGTTATTGTGAACAGACGACACAGTGTTATTGTGTGTGTACACTCTTGCTTGTTAGCTGCACGACTATGTAACGACTATAAGGCTCACATACTTAGAACATTTACCAGTACTGCTAATGAGATTTTAATGCAACATTTTGGTTTACTTGAAAATACATTCTGGATTTAAAGTAATTTCTGTGAGATACCAGACGACACAGTGGTTAGTTTATGTGACAGCTACACGATTTTATCATGACACTACTAATGAGTGACAATTTACAATGTTGCTTCTGTGGTGTTTCTGTTTTATATCTGCACAGTTTTTCTGAATTATTGTGGAAAGTAAAATATGTTTTAGTACTAACTTCTGTGGTATAGCTACAATGAGACAGCCTTTTTCATAGCACAACAATATGTTACATTATAGTACTTTCTTACGTAATAACTACGAAATCTATACGCAAAGCATTTCACTTTCGTTTATGATGAGGAAAGTACGTTGATTTCAGCAGAACTTCGCTTACAGAGGACTATAACTACGACACTTCCACAGAGATTATCTTACAACAAGACGCACAGTTTAGCGCTACAGTACACGTATTTGAGTGATTAATTTTGTACTTAAAACATATATTTTTTAAAGATTTTTGAATTACAAAGAAAGTTTTCTGTGATACATTTCATTCCATTGCTGTAATCTGTAACACCTGAGGGTATAATTACATTAATCCTCAGGGGTGTACACGCGTACTTCGTGTACCATGTGTTTGGCAAGCACAAGGAGCCCTAGCTAATATGGTATTTGCTTATACAACTTTACACATCGGTACCATATTCCTCTAACACAGAATTACATAGCTATCTGAGCATTTAACAGAGAAACAAACATTTTTTTTTACTACGTCAGTGACAGATATTTACGCAATTACACAGTTGGATAACTTCACACTTATGAAATTGTATTTCGTCTATACTTTGTGAAATGTTCATATTTTTTAGGAACCATTGTGATTCTATGAGAGCTCTGAATGATGTATTTCATATGGGATCATGATTTTTAAAGTACGTTTGAGGGAGATGAAACTTTTGACATGAGCAGAGAATTTTTTTTAGGTTTTGAAATTATTGCAGAAAGTTACAAAGTTTTGAGATTTGGCTGAGTTTTATGATGTTATGATGACAATGTGTATTACGCTGTTGTGGTATGTTTATGATCAATAAGCTTATGCTATATGAGGAATTTGATTATGCTTCGTATTTATTATGATAAAATATTGAAGAAGTGTCTATGAATATGTATGTGTGTAACAAATCAAGGAATAATGAGTAGTGGTTAGGGACTCTGGTTTGTGAAAAAGGATGTTGGAAACTGAGAATCGTACTTTACGAGTCATGAAATGTGTGTATATGCGTGAATGTGTCACTATGCTGGCGAAAATTTTTTGAACACTGTTATATTCATAGGATTCTGTTTCTACACATTTGCAACGCAAATTCTCAACCTGTGAAATTTTTTGTATGAGACTGTCACTGTAATGCAAACTGCTGTCGTAAAAATTTCAGTAAGAAAGTTAAATGACCACCTTCACGTAATGAGTCATGGGCACCCAGCTGCGCGACAGTCACTTGGAAAAAAGCCATTAGTGTGTGCCTTTCAGAGGCACAGGTGGAGAAAAAAAAGGGGCCATTATCCTCGCTATTGACATTCCTTTGTAGAAAGCATCGCAAATACGACACGCTCAATCTTGAAAACATATGATATACTGTGGAGCTCTTAATTTATCATATTTACTGAAATGCCTAATGAAATGATGAGAAATATTTTTATGTCTATACACCTGATTATGACTACTGTCTTTCTAGTTGAGAGATTTCTTTTTACTACCTTATGAAATGCCATATGGCTAATGAATGATGTTTCATGCCTTCCTTTGTACATATTTGCTCATTTCCTTTAATATCTAGTTTCTAGCTGCACTGCAGCATTGGTTATTATAAAATTTAATAGATGTACTAATATCACTATTTTCTGTCTACAGACCCAGTAAAGAATACGTTTATGATATACTTTCTTAGAAAAGAGAGCATAAATAGACATTTCCCTTCACAGGAATTGCATAAATAATTTTTTTAATGACTTGGCAACTTTCTTGCTGAGTAAGTTTTTGTGATGCTTCACTCTAGTGTTAAGATGTGACATAGGTATTAAACATGGCCATTTTTACTGTAATATCTTTTCTGCTTGAGCTTTGTCATGTTTAGATATAAGTTATAGCATTTGCTGCTGCTGTTTGCCAGGCATAGTGCTACTAAATTTCACTTTCCATTTCTCTGTTAAGCCAGTTTTACTACTGATTTATTTTTCTTGTTTGCTGCTCATTGCCTTATATTAGTTGTAATATTGCTGCATGCTTTACCAGTTTGCATTTTTTTTTGTCATTGCTGTTTGTGTTAATTGTTTTGTACTGCTGCATTGCCTCGTCCCTTAGTATATATATCTGAGCTCAGTGGATTTAAGTTAGCTTAAGATGGGGTAGGCCATATAAGAGAACAAGTTGTGATGAATTGGAAGAAATGCATTGAGAAGCTATAAGAAAATGGTTTGGCCAAAAAAGTATTTTGAAAGAGGATATGAACCAAAAAAGTAGGGTTTAGGGACAACAGGTTTAGGTAGGATTTTCTTGGAAATAAATGATGAGGTAAGATAATGGAAAATAAATAATGAGATAAGAAATATGTGAACATATAAATGTAGAAAACATGCTTGGATAGGATTTTTTTGGTGGAAACAAATGTTGAAATAAGACGAAAGACCTATGGAATGAATTTTTGGGTTGGACTGCAGTACCAAATGTTACACTGAAAACAAACCCTGCCCTTTCCTCTTGTGTTATTCTGCTATGTGGTTGTGTACCCTTGTGTATTTGTGTTTTTCCTGTCTTTACGTGTTTAGCTGATGAGAGTTATGTTGTAGAATTTTTCTAATATTATTTTATTTACTTTGTAAAGATGTTTAGACATTATTTGTTCTGTTTTGTTTTAATGCTCATGTATGAAGTTGATGTTTCGAAAGTTATTCTGATCTTTTATGTATGTACTTATGTCATAATTCCTGTAACACTGATGTATATGTCAATTCGATTCTTTTGTAAAGCCTGTACTACAAATGTTATCTGTATTGTTATGTCCTTTAATGATGTATTTTGTACCTTTGTAATTGTATTCTTATGTTATAAAATTATAATTGACACCAGATCATCATATTATTAACTTGTAAGTTCCATTACACTGCACACGATTCTGTTGGTCATAGTATATGGACAATATGTGAGACGTAGGGACTGTTAGTGTTTGCACGTGTGTTAATAATTCAGCAAGGGACTGGATAACAGCATTGCTGGTTCTAAGGACAATTCCAAAAACTTTGTGAGTGCACAAGTGGTGGTTATGGACTTGCTATATTATCCGCAAGACTCTTCAATGGTGATTGTGCACCTGCACAGTTGCAGAAGATGGCTGGTGGCCATCTCTAAAAGGACTACAATGGGTCTACACCTTTGATGATCCATCAATACCATTATTTCCACAAGGACTGCAGTGGGTCTGCACCTCTGGTGGCCCACCAATACCATACTCTCTACCAAGACTATAGTGGGTCTGCTCTGTGATGAGTTACCTACCAATATTCTTCAAACCTTCGACTGACTCTGCTGTGGGTTTGCTCTGTTGTGGCCTATTACCTGTCTGCATGTCAAGAGTCAGCACTGTCTTCCTGTTGGAAGGACAACACTACTTCTTCAAAACTGCATGGAAATCCACTACTTCCGTGTGCATTCTCTTTTACTGCTCAGACTTTGAGAAAAAAAAAGAACAAGACTGCAATTTTACTGTGATGAATGATCAGGACTGTCTTTATGGACTGTGAGAAAATTTTAGCTTTTGATCAACATTGTATCAATAGGTGTGTCCATTTGATATCTTTGCTATTGTAATTATGAAAAATTTTATCAAATCATTATTGGCCACTGCCCAAAACAATTTGTAAAATTCTTTGTGGGGAACTTGGGGGCTATGTAAGTAGGCTGTTTATGTTTTCTTATTGGCAACGTTATGTAGCGCTCTGTATGAAAATCACTGGCTGTGATGTGTGCAGTCTGTGGCTATTTTGCATTGTTGTCTGCCATTGTAGTGTTGGGCAGTTGACAGAAATGGCGGCGTTTTGAAATTTGTAGGACTGGATGTCATGAACTGCTATGTATATTATGATTTTTCAACACTATTAAGGTAAATACATTGCCTGTTCTCTATTAAAATCTATCATTTGCTAACTATGCCTATCAGTAGTTAGTGCCTTCAGTAGTTTGAATCTTTTAATTACCTGGCACTAGTGGCGCTCGCTGTATTGCAGTAGCTTGAGTAACGAAGATTTTTGTGAGGTAAGTGATTTGTGAAAGGTATAGGTTACTGTTAGGCAGGGCAATTCTTTTGTAGGGATTTTTGAAAGTCAGATTGCGTTGCGCTAAAAATATTGTGTGTCAGTTTAAGCACAGTCATGTATAATTGTTCTAAGGGGACGTTTCAATTTGCCGTTGTAGCAGCAGTACCCGATCTAACAATTGCGCCAGGCAGTTGTTATCTCGTATAGGCGTTGCAGACGGCAGAGCCTTATTCTGCCTATTTACATATCCCTGTATTTGAAGACGTATGCCTATACAAGTTCCTTTGGCGCTTAAGCGTATAATGACTGCAGTTTCCGCCGGCCGGCCGGAGTGGCCAAGCGGTTAAAGGCGCTACAGTCTGGAACCGCACGACCGCTACGGTCGCAGGTTCGAATCCTGCCTCGGGCATGGATGTGTGTGATGTCCTTAGGTTAGTTAGGTTTAAGTAGTTCTAAGTTCTAGGGGACTTATGACCACAGCAGTTGAGTCCCATAGTGCTCGGAGCCATTTTTTTAGTTTCCGCTTGATTTCAGCCGTTCACAGTACCATCAAATGGTTCAAATGGCTCTGAGCACTATGGGACTTAACTTCTGAGGTCATCAGTCCCCTATAACTTAGAACTACTTAAACCTAACTAACCTAAGGACATCGCACACTCCCATGCCCGAGGCAGGATTCGAACCTGCGACCGTAGCGGTCGCGCGGTTCCAGACTGTAGCTCCTAGAACCGCTCGACCACCTCGGCCGGCGCAGTACCATCGTTTGAAAGCTATCCCAGTGATTCACCGACGCTATCCACCATGCAACTCCGCCAAAGGCTGCTGCCCTTTATCAGGAACCACATCTTTGTTAGTCCTCTTCAAGGATATTTCTCCGGTTCGATTGCAGCCACTGTAAGGTGAAAGGGTACAGTGTTAATACACAGGGTGTTGGACGATAGGTTGTGCCGAGAAAAAATGGTTAGGAAAAAATTCGAAACGTTTCCGATTTAATTGGCGTTGAAGTTAGCCAAGCAGTCCGCTGCGTGCGCAAATCTAAGCGGCCCGCCCAAGACGGAGTCGACAAACATGTGCTTCATTTTGTTTCCTAAAACCGAACGAGAGAGCAATGCAAAAACTGGACGTGGGACGGTAGTAAGAATCAAACCCATGACAGAGTAGTATCGTGTGCTATCATGTACGCTATGAGAACGACTCACACCAAGTGAATCGGGCTGGCCGCTTGAATCTGCGCTGGCAACGGCCTGAATGACTAACTAATTAACTCGGAAACGGTGCGACGTATCGAATATTTTCTTAACAATTATTTATTGGCACAACCTATGCTTCTCAGAATTCTGTAAAATAAATTGAAAGCAAATACGTTTAGAGGTCCTCATTGAAGAGGATTTTAATCCAGTAAAACCATTGCCAGTACATTATTATGTGCCATGTACATAGAAATCAATGTATGTACTGCAATAGACCTCTAGCAATGTGTTGTTATTTATTAAAAGGGACAAATAAGTTGTGGTATGTACTCGCCACTGTACCTATGATGCTGCACTGCCTTTCAGTCCTTGCAATGATGTTATAAATGTAATCAGTGAGCTTACAGAATTCTATAGTTCAATATCTAGACTTTATGACGAGAGAGGTGTGATTGGTGCAAGAAATAGAGTTCTGCTGGTGCATCTCGCAACTGCGTCGTTTGTGCTTTCTGTATTTATACTATTAGTATTTTCTCTACCACAGAGACAGTTATGTGAAGTACAACAAATAATTCATAAATTTACGTAATCAAGGGAAAGAAGCCACATAAACGTGAATGAAAATAATTTAATTAAATCCGATGTAGAACGTTCGGTCAGTGCATGCACATAAAGTAAATCCACCACTCACGGAGTGTTATTTTGTACATGTCAGAGTTTAAAATTTTTCTCGCGTTTGTTCTTTTTCAAGTTAAGGTTTGATTTGAGGTATCTCTAGTAACTTCTTCACTTTTATCACCACGAAAAAACACTATATCAGTGTTATATGTGACTCTCTAGTCCAGATACCCGGTTAAAATACTGAGTTCTAATAATATGAGCCTAGTGAAATACTGTATCTCTCGGGATATGACTCATTAAAATATTGCACAAAGAAGCCAGGACATATCTAAGTAAAAGATAAGTGTGTTTGGAAGAAAGCGCGGTTATGAAAATACATCTTCAACGAACAAGTAGTTTGTTATTTATACTGAGATTTTCCAAAGTTCTAAAACGCGTTGATCGAAAAACACGGGAGACATCAAGCATAAATCGTGAAACATCAGCTCTAGCCCGGACAGTGACCTCAGCATGGGGAGGAAGAGAGTTGGTTAGCTTCTTCATAAATTTCGTATCCAGCATCGGTTACGCCCATAGCACCGAAACACTGAAAGCAACTGCACACCATGTTTGAGGAAAGGTACAAAAATTTCAACAGTATTTACTCTATCAGTCTTCGAAATTCGTAAGTATAGGGGTCCAGGGACGCTAATACTACGAACAGTAAGGATATGTAATTGTAATTGTAGCACGAGGTGTTAAGCAAAAGTTTCCGAAATTTGTATGACCGGCGCTTAGAAATGGTAGTACAACCAAACGCTTCCAAGAGCAACTAATAAAAGTTTCGTGGGTCGTTATGCCTAGCGGCGTCGATTTAAGTGGACGTGTTTATGGTTGGCGGTCGTTTACCACTGTGACCTTTGGTTGTGTTCGTGATTTCGCGAAGAGAACTACGTTGCTGCATCAAGTTCTGTTGTAAACTTCTTAAAACGGCCGCAGAAATGCACAAGTCCAACAATTTGGTTATGATGATTTGGCCCAAACACAGACGTACGTCTGGTCGAAATTGGTTTTCAAAATGGCCGGAAATATGTTGAACATACGGCATGACCATCTATCGGCATTACGCGAGAAAATTTCAGTGCTGTCCGAAATGCGATTGTCAAATATCGTACGTAGATCATCCATGACATCTGTAACATTGTCGTAGTATCAGATCTACGACATCTGCAGCGCTCCAAAGCGACCAAAAGTACTCTTTGAGTGGCAGATCTCGTATTTTGTCTGTTGAGCTTATATTTCAGTATCAGTTTAGGAATTTGCACTGGTAGCATAAACCGACTTTAGAAAGTTCTGGAATGTCGCATCTGAAACTGATGAAGCGGTGTACTGACGAAGTAAGATGTAGTTCTGAAGTTGACAGTTTGATTGGATTTGGCTATATTTCTGAGCCTATTACGTTTCCGATTACTGACGACAAAAAAAGTTCACTTAACGTGTCTCTCAAATTCATCAAGTCTCCTCTTTGCTAAAACGACACTGAATCAGACAAAATAGCGTAATAATATTTTGGTTAATGCACGTATCTGTATGACAGTGTAAAACCAAAAAGTCGGTATGTGCTCGACTATAGTGAACCACCCGTTTACGTTCAGGTGCTTCGAGACTGAGTTTATCATTATTGTTAACAATTTTTGCTGTGTAAATGAAAAATAGACTTAGTCCTATAAAACGAACAAATGCAGACGCACATGAGGCAATGAAAATTGCCTTTGGCCAGGACAGAATTATCAAAACTGTTTTGCTATTCTGAAATTTGCTCGAAATCTGTGTATAGTACCAAATGTGAAATGATTTGGCGGAAGATTTAGTGTATTCTCAGCTTCTTAACCATCAGTTTGTGCCTGCCGGGATCGCAGAGTGAAAATGAACTAAGTAGCTTTGTGACACGTTTGTTTCACACGATGGATACAAAGTTTGGCTTACCTCCAGCGTAAGGGCAGAATACAAGATAGAGATATGGACTCTGCAGTCGTATGCAGCGTGATGCAGATTTATCCCTCCCCTACATTTGGTCTGCAGTACTCGAGAGGAATAGAGCCGGGTGAAATACGGCATCTGTGGGGGACCACGTACCCAACCACACAAAGAGAGCAGAGAGAAGCGCGAAACGACCTGTGACTTTTGTTGAGAGGGCAAGAGTGTCGGTGGAAAAATCAGACGCGCAACAAAAGGAAGTAAGATTACCGAAAATAATCGAAGATTATTTTTAATTCTTTATCGGTGTGTATTGAACGCCGCAAGAAAGAAGATGAAATAGTTTTATTCTTAAAGGGACTGCTAATTAAAACTCCCTTTTGTTCCATTTGTTTCAGGAAATCTGATCGCAGAGTTAAATCGAGTAGAAGTAATGAGAGCGAGCGGTACTGGTCTCTATGATTCAGCGGAGCACTGACTCAAAAATAAGCTATAGCCGCTTCCTTTCTCCGCCCTTTAGGGCGTCAGTGGCGCGGATGCGAGAGATAATGCAGGTTGAGCAGGAGTCTATCTTTCTGGAGCTAAAAGCGGGGGAGCCACGGCGTCGTTAGTGCATTCAGCCCCCGAGCAGTTCAGAGCGTAAGGGCAGCGAAGGGGGCAAAAAGTGATACACAGCTGTCGTTGTTAGCTCCCGAGAAGGTTTCTCACAGCTACTGCTGTATAGTGATGAATAATGATATGATTCAATCAGGTGAATAGTTTGGAAGCCTTTACTAATTTCACACAACGTTGTACAGACTTGAATATTAAAGGCACGTTTCGAATTTAACAACGATATGTATAAGAGTTTGTATACGTTGTTCAAATTTTATTCTTAATTACACTGCAGGCCATTAAAATTGCTACACCACGATGATGACGTGCTACAGCCGCGAAATTTAACCGATAGGAAGAAGATGCAGTGATATGCAATTGATTAGCTTATCAGAGCATTCACACAAGGTTGGCGCTGATGGCGACACCTACAACGTGCTGACATGAGGAAAGTTTCCAACCAATTTCTCATACGCAAACTGCAGTTGACCGGCGTTGCCTGGTGAAACGTTGTTGTGATGCCTCGTGTAAGGAGGAGAAATGCGTACCATCACGTTTCCGACTTTGACAACGGTCGGATTGTAGCCTATCGCGATTGCGGTTTATCGTATCGCGACATTGCTGCTCGTGTTGGTCGAGATCCAATGACTGTTAGCAGAATATGGAATCTGTGGGTTCAGGAGTGTAATACGGAACGCCGTGCTGGATCCCTACGGCCTCGTATCACTAGCAGTCGAGATGACTGGCATCTTATCCGCATGGCTGTAACGGATCGTGCAGCCACGTGTCGATCCCTGAGTCAACAGATGGGGACGTTTGCAAGGCAACAACCATTTGCATGAACACTTCGACGACGTTTGCAGCAGCATGGACTATAAGCTTGGAGAGCATGGCTGCAGTTACCCTTGACGCTGTATCACAGACAGGAGCGCCTGTGATGCTGTACTCAACGACGAAGCTGGGTACACGAATGGCTAAACGTCATTTTTTTTCAGATGAATCCAGGTTCTGTTTACAGGATCATTATGGTCGCATCCGTGTTTGGCGACATCGCGGTGAACGCATATTGGAAGCGTGTATTAGTCATCGCCATAATGACGTGTCACCCGGCGTGATGATCTGTGGTACCATTGATTACACGTCTCGGTGACCCCTTGTTCGCATTGACGGCACTTTGAACAGTGGACGTTACACTTAAGATGTGTTACCACCCGTGGCTCTACCCTTCATTCGATCCCTGTGAAACCCTACATTTCAGCAGGATAATGCACGACCACATGTTGCAGGTCCTGTACGGGCCTTTCTGGATTCAGAAAATGTTCGACTGCTGCCCTGGCCAGCACATTCTCCAGATCTCTCACCAACTGAAAACGTCTGGTCAATGGCGGCTGAGCAACTGGCTCGTCACAATACGCGAGTCGCTACTCTTGATGAACTGTGGTATCGTGTTCGAGCTGCATGGGCAGCTGTACCGGTACACGCCATCCAAGCTCTGTCTCACTCAATGCCCAGGTGTATAAGGGTCGTTATTACGGGCAGAGGATATTTAAGGGAAAACAAAGGAAATGGGCTATGAAAAACTTACCTCAATTTGGAACAAGTTTCATTGTAAACAAAAACAAATTGAACTCAATAACAGAATGTAAATCAATTAATGAAAGACTTTCAACACCAACACTTAATTTAGCAGATTAAGTTAACGATATTTTAAATACACATGCACTAACAAATGAGAAAAGCAGGACACAGAAAGAGCAAACAGAAATCTTTTGTCAAAATTTCTCAAACACTGTAGACAGCATTCCACCGGAAAGCAGTGTTACTACTTGGAGACATTAATGCACTAAATGGCAAAGAACGTCAGCACAGATTAATAGTAGGAAACTTCTGTGCACAAAAAAGAACCAACGCAGACGGAGAACGACTCTTACAACTATACAGACAGCATAACACAGTATAAACATCTACGTTCTTCGAAAAACTTCCTAAAAAACAAACTACATGGGTATCACCAAATCCGATTTGTGGCGAAGAACATCTCGATCACGTTTCTATTAGTAGACACTCTCGAATGGAGATAGGCAAAGTAAAAGTTGTCAATAGCGCCAGTTTAGATTTAGACCACTACCTATCTACCATTAAACTCAAGGTTAGACCAATATTTATAGGAAAGAACCAATACGAACCCAGAAAGTATAATATATTGTACACAAGTTATCTAGCGAGAATGATTACAAAATGCAGTTGGAAAAAAGAAACCTGAATGTTGGGTTCCCTTTCCAAAAGACGTTTCTGAAACTGCAGAAGAATCTGTCCCTCTTAAAAAGAAATGGAAACATGCTTGGTGGAATGAAGACTGTGATGAGTTAATTATAAAGAGACAACGAACTTGGAATATCTGGAATGCGAACAAAAGTGATAAAAATAGGAAAAATTATGTGGAAGCAAGGAAATATCGACAAAAATGTCTAAAAAAGACAGAGTACAAAATAAAATAGATCAAATAACGTTAGCTGAGTCACATTTTAAGCAGAACAACACAAGGAACTTTTATAAAACTTTCAATAATAATTTAAAGGGGTACACACCGCCAAGTTTACTGTTTATAGATTCGAAAACACAAAAGACTGCAGAATACTTGTGGGCTACCTCAGAGAGCTACTGAACTGAAATCCATCAAAAGAAGAATTTGTTTTGATAATGTAATTCAAATACAACCAGACTCAAAGTCTCCAGCAGCAGATGAAATCATAGAAATCATAAAACAACTTAAAAATAACAAAGCAGCAGTCAAAGACAATATAATTAGTGAATAGTGGAGACAGTCTAGTTACAACATTATTCCATGTCTAACGGAAGTCGTTAATTAAATCTGGACAACAAACAGCTTACCATCAAATGGACCTAGACAGTAACATGTCTTATACAAAAAAAAGGGAAAGAAAACTAATGTTATTAATTATAGAGGAGTTTCCCTCTTACCTATGACATATAAAATCTTGTCCATGGCACTTCTAAAGACAGTTTAAGACATACTCGACCAACAACTAGGAGAGTATCAAGAAGGATTTAGGAAGGGAAAGTCTAAAGAACTTAACAGAAATGAGGAAAATCAGAAACCTGAATTAATAAGTATTGTAGATTTTAAAAACGCATGTACCTCAAGTTATAGAAATGCACTGATCAACATTTCAAAGGAATTCTGACTTGACCATGAAACGCCAGAAATAAGTAGAGGAAGTTTAACAAACACAGCCGGCCGGAGTGGGCGAGCGGTTCTAGGCGCTATAGTGTGGAGCCGCGCGACCGCTACGGTCGCAGGTTCAAATCCTGCCTCGGGCATGGATGTGTGTGATGTCCTTAGGTTAGTTAGGGGACCTCCGAAGTTAATTCCCATAGTGCTCAGAGCCATTTGAACCATTCTTTTACAAACACAACATCAAAAGTAAAATTTATAGGGGACCAGTCAAAACCTTTTGGAACAAAATCAGGAGTAAGACAGGGATATGCTTTATCACACGTAATTTTTCCATTACGCATTAGGGAAGATAGTGAAATCATTGAGAAATCCATCATTACTAAGGGTCTTAAGCTAGGGAGCAACCCAAATAAAATCATCATAGAATGTCTACTTTTTGCAGATGATATGTCAACAATTGCTGACTTACTGGATATTGTCAAAAACAAACCACAGACCTACAGAAACACGAAGGCAAAACAGGACTAAAAGTATAACTAGAATAATTACATTTCAAGAAAAATGTCAATGACGCTCCTCCAAGTCTATCAAAAACAACCTAGAAGAATGGATAACAAGCAACACAAAATTAAGATAACTGTAGTAATTAGATTGCATAAAATGGACATTCAAAATGACAAAAAACTTATATAACAAAAAGACTTTGCCATGTAACACAAAACTAAGACACTATCAAACAGTGTTAAGGCCAGAAACATTCTATACAGCAGAAACTCGTAAGCCATCAAGATTTGGGGGTCATGAAAAACTGGAAAAACCTGAAAGGAGAATTCTAAACAAATAACGTGACCTAGAAGTAACAATAATATTGGTTACGAATTAAGATCAAACAGAGAGTTCTACTCAAAAATGCGTAACCTAACTGATGTAACGAGAAAAGAAGACTATAGTTTTACAGCCACACTTACCGAGTGGATATTAAAAGACTAACCTAGCAGATCTTCAACTTCGTAGACAGCTAGATATCCTAACCCGCATGGTTCACCAAACTGACAAATATATGAAAAAGCCAGGAATTAGAGTGGGCATAACAGGTAACAGAATACTTTTGAGAGAAGCAACACAAAATGTAGGATTTCAGGAAAGAAATAGGTCTCGAAAAGGAAGAAAGTGGTCCCAGAAAGAAAAGCAACGAACGACACTCTCGAAGGGTGGAGGAAGCCTGGAAGCAACAAAAATTAAACACGAAGAAGTAAAATCAAAGATGATTTATCGTGCCCTCCAAAAGGTTTACTAGAATAAATAAATAATATTACAAAACTAACGTAATCTTAAGTGTACCGCTCAGATGACAAACATTTCATAGTTTCTATACAAATGCCTGGTGAGGTAGTAACAAGTAGGAGCATTCCTGTAAGTAAAGCATTTATGAGAAAATAACTATAGTGTAATCTCGTGTTTTAAACCATACCTATATCTATACTATTAATAAAACTGTGAAAGTGTCGTGTCTTTCCGTCTGTGTGTTTGTGTCCTTGAACAAGTTTATCACCAAACAAAGTAGACA
Source organism: Schistocerca cancellata (assembly GCF_023864275.1). NCBI lineage: Eukaryota > Metazoa > Arthropoda > Insecta > Orthoptera > Acrididae > Schistocerca > Schistocerca cancellata. The sequence goes on from NC_064626.1 coordinate 99,562,944, forward strand.
AATTTTCATGGTGTATTCATAGGTAACTTGAGCATAGCTTGGGACTGCACGCTTTATTTAATCAAAAACGGAAAACGAAAAATGAAAAATAGATATCCTAATTTAAAGTTATATCTCGAGCCGGTATATGTGTCTGTTTCTGTGTTTGAACACACTTACCTCCAAAACTACTAGCGGAATTTTCATGTGCTTTGCACGGGTAACTTGAGAAGATCTTTAGGCAACTTACGGGCTTCATTTAAACAAAATCGGAAAAAAATCGTCATTTAAAGTTTTAGGATTCTCCACAACTTTGGATTTGGGATGTTTTGGTGACAGCGTAGAACCAATAAGTGGTTCTTCTATTTCGCAGTACATCTAAGAAACGTAAAAGGCATCGTTAATTTTTTTATCTCTGTGACAGAAGTATTTTCAGAAGTTTACGGCAGTACAGAATTAAGGACCGGAATCTCAGGTTTACGAATACAAACGAACACAATTAACTTGCGTTCGATAATGGATTTACTGATTTCATGTCGTGTACTAAAATCTCAACGAAATTGCTTTCCTTCTTACGACGGATCTCATTAGTATTTGACTTCTTGGCTAATAAAACATGAAATTATTGACGAAATGGTCCTATTAGGGTTACGTTTCTACGATTGAGGTAGAGAACTACAAAAATCGACGGTATGCAATGTCCCTTCTTTCGATCTAAGATAGCCGTAACTAAGCATGATCTAGCGACGCTGAATTTTACCCAGCAACATTAAAATTGCTTAAGTTAAGGCATTAGTGTGACAAGAACAGATTTATCAAGCTACTGCAAATGAATCTCGACAACCTGGAGCATGGACACTAATGTATCTCGTTAACAGAGTTTTCCCCAGTCAGTGCAATCAGAAAACCAAATAAAGAAAAGAATGATCTTACATCTCAGCAACTACAAACATACTGTTTACAATCACATATGATCCATTTTCAACGTGAGAAGCAAACAGAAAGAAACCTGATTTCCTTTCCAAAACTAAAAACTAAAGGGATCGATAAATAAACTTGCCTGAATTCCATTCAGCAGAGTGCAGCACCCTTAAGCGTTCAGAGCAAGCCGTCTTCCAGTTCAAAAGCATTATTCTCTGGCTTCCAAGTCAAGGCATTCCCTTCTTCTCATTCGCTTTCTTGTCTCTGCAGTTAATATTGAACCTTGGTCTGTTCAACAATTCTCCTTCAGTTACCACTATCAAACATAAAACTATACTTTCCCTACAGTTTATCTTCTGCAGGTCCTCCATGACTCTATCTACCAGAGGTTCGCGGTCATCCCGTCCTCTTTCATCTTCTGCTTTTCATCTAAAATCGTTTTAGCTACTTCCGTATCACTCACCTGGCCTCGTTCGTTCGCGACCCATCTCACTATGGCTAATTTCCATTCTTCTACTAAGTGGCTCTTTCGCTGTTTCGCCCCACGATTCTTTACTTTTTTCTCAAAAGCATCTAGCATTCCAGTATCATTTGATAGTCATGATGAAGTTTCCAAGGCATATGTAAGCACTGATCTTACCTCTTATAAATGGTTAATTTAATGATTTGCGGTAAGAACTTTGAGAAATTTTTTTATTTAATTCACGAGAGGTTCTGTTGGCTGCTATAAATCAGTATTTTCATATACGAGATGTCATTTCAGCTTCAGATCTTGAAACGATCTGCAATATAGCCCGCTTACTTACATATTGTTTCGCCAGATGCAATCTAAAATTTCCAGTTTCTTTTTCTCTGTTTCGTACCACTGCAAGCGGTTGAAGCTAACTGACTTAGTGATGAGTAAACGAAGAATTGATGACAGGTGTGAAAATTACCGAACTATGAGTTTAATAAATCGCAGTTGCAAAATACTAACACGAATTCTTCATAGAAGAATGGAAAAACTGGTAGAAGCCAACTTCGCGAAAAATCTGTTTGGATTCAGAAGAAATGTAAGAACACGCGAGGAAATACTGACCCTGCGAATTACCTTAGAAGATAGGTTAAGGAAAGGCTAACCTACGATTATGGCAATTGTAGACGTAGAGAAGACTTTTGACTATGTTGACTAGAATACTCTTTTTGAAACTGTGAAGGCAGCAGAAGAAAATATAGGGAGCAAAAGGCTATTTACAACTTGTGCAGAAACCAGATGGCAATTATAAGAGTCGGAGCGTGTGAAAGGGAAGCAGTGTCTAAGAAGAGAGTGAGGCAGGCTTGTAGCCTTTCCACGATGTTATTCAATCTGTACATTGAAAAAGCAGTAAATAAAACAAAAGAAAAATTTAGAGTAGGAATTAAAGTTCAGGGAGAAGAAATAAAAACATTGAGGTTTGCCTATGATATTGTAATTTTGTAAAGACAGCAAAGAACTTGGAGGAGCATCTGAACGGAATGGACATTGTCTTGAAAGGTGGATATAACGTTAACAACGAAAACAAATTAAGAACAATGGAACGTAATAAAATTAAATCAGGTGATGCTGGCAGAATTAGATTAGGAATCGAGACACACAAAGTAGTAGATGAATTTTGCTATTTCAGCAGCAAAATTACTGATGATGGCCGAAGTAGAGAGGATATAAAATGCAGACTGTCGGTGGCATGAAAAGCGTTTCTGAAGAAAAGAAATTTATGAACATCGATTGTAGATTTAAGTCTTAGGAAGTCTTTTCTGAAATCTTTAACATATTGCAGCGTGTCAGCAACTGTGAAATGTACAGCAAATAAACAATGTTTTCAGCCTTCAGTTGCAAGGTAATTTTACTCGTTTACCTAGGTTTCGATTCCAGTAATGGAATCTTCTTCAGAACCTATAAATTAAACCACATATGGACATATATTACTCACTAAAATGCATTATCAGTCTAATGATTGAATAATGAAGAAATTGTGATACTTACAACAATGAAATTATTTTGTGAGCCAAACACTGGCCATGTCACAGATTAAAAATTAAAACATTAAAGACGCATAATCATAAGATTATGTCAGTCAAAATTAAAAACATTAGGGCGAACGTAGACGGAGCTGCGCCGGCCATAAATCAGGACCACACGTAAGCGGCTCGAAAACTAGGCGTCGTGAGCCGTTACGCGGCGAGGCTCGGCCGCGGCCAAGCGCATGCGCAAGCGCAAGCGCAGGGGCGAGAGACAAACTGTCTCAAAATTACTTAGAGCAAATATACATATAAACAAAATGTAACTGAAAGCTGTCTTACAATTGGACATACCTATCTATTGGTATAGCAACATTAAACAATTTACCTGAGAACAAACTACAAAGCCCAGGTATAATTTTTTTTTTAAATATTATAGTAAGAGGGGGTAGCCCCGCTACAGTAACTAACAATTAGTGTCAAAACCATGCGTGCTGAGCATAAAATGTCTTTAACATAAAAAGGCCTTAGCAACTATGTGTCATTACCAAGCATATAAGGAAATACAAAGACACACATGTACAATCACATTATAATAATTCCCTATCTGCTTTGTCCCTTTATTATAATGTGATTGTACATGTGTGTCTTTGTATTTCCTTATATGCTTGGTAATGACACATAGTTGCTAAGGCCTTTTTATGTTAAAGACATTTTATGCTCAGCACGCATGGTTTTGACACTAATTGTTAGTTACTGTAGCGGGGCTACCCCCTCTTACTATAATATTTAAAAAAAAATTTATACCTTGGCTTTGTAGTTTGTTCTCAGGTAAATTGTTTAATGTTGCTATACCAATAGATAGGTATGTCCAATTGTAAGACAGCTTTCAGTTACATTTTGTTTATATGTATATTTGCTCTAAGTAATTTTGAGACAGTTTGTCTCTCGCCCCTGCGCTTGCGCTTGCGCATGCGCTTGGCCGCGGCCGAGCCTCGCCGCGTAACGGCTCACGACGCCTAGTTTTCGAGCCGCTTACGTGTGGTCCTGATTTATGGCCGGCGCAGCTCCGTCTACGTTCGCCCTAATGGTTTTAATTTTGACTGACATAATCTTATGATTATGCGTCTTTAATGTTTTAATTTTTAATCTGTGACATGGCCAGTGTTTGGCTCACAAAATAATTTCATTGTTGTAAGTATCACAATTTCTTCATTATTCAATCATTAGACTGATAATGCATTTTAGTGAGTAATATATGTCCATATGTGGTTTAATTTATAGGTTCTGAAGAAGATTCCATTACTGGAATCGAAACCTAGGTAAACGAGTAAAATTACCTTGCAACTGAAGGCTGAAAACATTGTTTATTTGCTGTCTTTTCTGAAAGTATTTGTCTGGAATGTGGCCATGTGTGGAAGTGAAACACGGACCACAAACAGTTTAGACAAGAAGAGAATAGAAGCTTTGGAAATGTGGTGCTACAGAAGAGTGATGATGATTAGATGGATTAGATGGGTAGATCACATAACTAATGAGAAGGTATTGAATAAAGACAAGAAATTTGTGGCACAAATTTACCAAATGAAAGGATCAGTTCAGTTGATAGGACACGTTCTGAGACATCAAGGGATCACCAGTTTAGTACTGTAGGCAAGTGTGTGGGATAAAAACCGTAGAGAAAAACCAAAGCTTGAATATAGTAAGCAGATTCACAAAGGTGTAGGCTGCAGTAGTTATTCGGAGCCGAAGAGGCTCGAACGCGATAGAGTAGCATGGAGAGCTTTATTAAACCAGTTTTTGGAGTTCAGGTCATAACAATAACAAATACAGAAAGGCAATGGTCTTCCTATACAGGCGTCAGCTTGTACAGATTGCATTTACTACATAGTTAACACACAGTTTCATTACAGATTTCACAAAGTCTTCTACAGCATAAAAATAATCAATTCAAATGTATCGTGTATAAATGTAATACATTAATTAATTATAATTTAATAAATTTTCATAAATTAATGTATAGTGTGTAAACGTCTAATTAATCTATATAGTAGTATACGCTTTATTTAGTATACAATCACATAAATAAAAAGTTTACACAGGGACAAACAATGTCAGATGTACACACAATGTGTATAATGTTGCTACGTTACAAATTAATCTGGTGATAACTCTATGTTTGTACTTACAGAGCAAGTGGTGGCTGGTAAGTATTTTCATTCTGCTAAAATGTTCATACTTATTGCCTAACTTACCTTCATATTTTGATGAGAGCGTGCTGGCGACAGCAGTGAGAAATAGACGTCCCAGTTGACTTACTCTTTCATACGAACTCACATAATGATCGCCATACCACAAACACGAAAAACCCTTGAGATTTAAATCTCCTTCGGATGTTGAGTGGCAGGAACAAATTTTTGAGTTGACTGTGAGAGTTTCCCTTATAGGAAATATGTACCCATTTCACTTCCTGCTATTTTGGAAGGACATTTTACTTGAAAGACATTCGTTGGTTGAGACTGGTCATCGACTAAATAAACATCCACTTTAGTTGCAGCTGGGGCTGTCTCTTCTTGTGTCACAGATAGGAAAGAAGATTAGGGTCGACTACAAAGTCATTAGAGCCAAAACGCGGGCTCTTGTTGGCTAAGGACGGTAAGGGAAATCGACTGAGTCCTTATTGCCAACGATCACCTTATGCGATTTAGGTCGATCACGGGAAATTTAAATCTGGATGGACGGACGGAGATTGAACCACTGGGCTCCTAGATACGAATGCGGCGTGTTGCTACAGCACAGTTTCCGTGGTGGAAACGCTTTCTTACCATTTATACGAGATATCATCTGTCACATGGATACTCCGTAGTCTATGCTTTCCTGCAGGTATTAGGTCACACATTTTAGTACTGGCGACTGAAACGTATCTTTTATAAGACGAATTAGTTTCCATTTTTTTATCTTGTCTGTATGAGCATTATGTAATGGGAAAGGAAGGTAATGTCATGTATAAGAGAACTATTATTGCGTGTAATCCACGGACTGTGTACACGAAAAATGGCAAGGATAACTTATAAATCTCCTTCAGTTTCTTCAAAAACAATTTTTCGGGAAACGATGGCTTCCTCTTCTCGTAATTCACTTTTGTTGTCACCTGCAAATGAAACACAGTTACTTGTCGACTGCTCTGTGCAGTTTCCAATCATTATTACAAACAGCTGTCACTTTTCTGCTAAATGTATCAGCGCCTATTTGTAAATCCCTTAGAAAAAAATTCATTAATGTTGTTTTATGTATTTTCACATTAGGCCTACAGATCAGTGTATCGCGTCGTGTGTTTTCAGAATGACGTACTTACAGAGCCTAAACTTTGCGTTATTCACTACGGTGTCCTATTCCATTCTTGTGACCAGTTTGTATATGGAAATAATTATAATATCTTTACAGTCACTGCTTACGAGCAATGACGTTGTACATTAGTCACCAGGGTCCGATACATTAAGAGGAAGGGAAACGAGAGAAGGCATAGGTAAACCATTAAAGGTGATGAAATACAATAAATCTGATGGAGATTATCTGATGTGTGTTTAAGTAGTAACCGCTTCGAGTAATCGATTTCATGAAGTGTATTTCCCAAGACAAACGTGACTTAATACACTGCATACTTTTGCCAGATTTAAATATTTCTCTCACTTTTTGTAGTACCAGTATCGAAGGACACGTTACACGTCCTTCCTGTCATTGTGTTTCTTCATAAATTTCTTTCCAAGCTTCAATATTGGTTCTCTTTAGGTTTAAGAATGTCGTCAGATGGACAGCTACGGTCGCAGGTTCGAATCCTGCCTCGGGCATGGATGTGTGTGATGTCCTTAGGTTAGTTAGGTTTAATTAGTTCTAAGTTCTAGGCGACTGATGACCTCAGAAGTTAAGTCGCATAGTGCTCAGAGCCATTTGAACCATTTTGTCGTCAGATGCACTACATTTGGGAGTACGATAGTGCCTGTAATGCACTGCAAGGACGCCCGCATACTCGTTTCACTGTAGGCCTTGGCTTAATGGCATCCAAAATAAGTTCATTGAAATTCCATACCTCTGCAGATCAGACACCTGCCTGTCGTTAATAAGATGAACTTCGTTGCCCCCTGCACTCAAAGGGCGTTGACTGTGAATAGCACTCTTAACCAGGCGGATACGTTCAGTGTGGTAAGATGGCCACTGCCACTAAAGTAAACATTGAAGTATTGTGAAAGAAGAAATATGACCATTCTGACTGGAAATAAGGAAAGAGAATGCGCTGCTCACAAAGAGAATGCGCTATTCACATCTCACTGATTAGTTACTTTCCTTTCATAACTGGATTTGTGCGGCAGTTTTTTATATGTGGTTAATGCTTAAAGCTTCACTTTTGGGGAGCAGTTGTATATTAATCGACATGAGAAACTAAAAATAAGTAAATGAGATATTCACTCTGCAGCGGAGTGTGTGCCGATATGAAACTTCCTGGCACATTATGAATAGTAACCGTTATTTAACAGGAATGCATTTCCTCACTACGTCGTTCGCAGAACGAATCAGCGTTTCAATATTAATTATTTTTGAAACTTCCTGGCAGATTAAAATTGTGTGCCGGACCGAGACTCGAACTTGGGACCTTTCCCTTTCGCGTTCAAAGGTTCCGAGTTCGAGTCACGGTCCGGCACACAGTTTTAATCTGCCAGGAAATTTCATATCAGCGCACACTCCGCTGCAGGATGAAAATCTCATTCTGGAAACATCGCCCAGGCTGTGGCTAAGCCATGTCACCGCAACATCCTTTCTTTCAGGAGTGCTAGTTCTGCAAGGTTCGCAGGAGAGCTTCTGTAAAGTTTGGAAGGTAGGAGACGAGGTACTGGCGGAAGTAAAGCTGTGAGGACGGGGCGTGAGTCGTGCTTGGGTAGCTCAGTTGGTAGAGCACTTGCCCGCGAAAGGGAAAGGTCCCGAGTTCGAGTCTCGGTCCGGCATACAGTTTTAATCTGCCAGGAAGTTTCAAAAATAAGTAATATTGAAACGCTGATTCGTTCTGCGAACCACGTAGTGAGGAAATGCACTCCTGTTAAATAACGGTTACTATTCATAAGTGTGATTTTTACTTTAAGAGAGGGACATCTCCTGTAACATGTTAAATTTCCGAGCAACTGGCGAGAAGTGGGGACTGCAGAGTTTGTAGACTCTGCAGCACACATATAACCCTGAGGAACTAGATACGAAGAAAGAATACGCTACTTCATCGAGGCGAGCATTGGTCGGCGTTGGATCATCGCTCCTATACTGCTTCTAACGCAGAGATTCCCTGTTTTATTTAGGAACGCGAATACTATTTGACGCTGTGATGGAAAGTAGCACTGTAGTCCAGCTAAGATAAAACCAGAGGCCGGTACTGGGTTAGCAAAATGCGTCCGAGTACTCACGGCTTTGGACGGAAAAGGTTTGTCTCGTAAGCCGTTGTCTGAGGTGGGCATACCTCGCTAATGAGAACGTTTCGCCCCCTAAAACCATCTGCAGAGGAACATAGTTCAAAGGTTTGCGAATAACACTATTAAGTGTGATAATTTTAGCCAGTTTTTAATATCATTCGTCAAGATTTGTGGCAACAACATTAGGACTGAGCCAGGTGGGTCGAAAACACGCGACGGATGAATATCGGCATACCATCGAAAACTTTTATTTCGAAGGCGTCACGGTGCTCTAGCCAACATGTCGGTCACTATAGGAGACATTACACTTATACTATATAATAAACCTCTTCTAGACTTGACAATGCTGTGGCACTGCAGAATTATTTTTTACAGTCCCACCAGGTAAGCTCAGGACAGAGAAGACTAGCTCTGGGCCAGTGTGTCAGTCCCCACCTCAACAAGACGTACCGCCGATGTCATGAACGTCACGACACGAAGCGAGCGTTGTCACACAACCTACAAGCGAGGTAATCAGAAATTCAGCAGTCTCAGAACTACATAACAGGATAACGTGAAGTAACACTTCGTAAATCAGTGTCAGAGCGCCACTGCAAAATCAAACGTAGACCGAAAGACTCACGCTTGGCGACGCAGAACAAGTTTTGATTTACCATAGCGCGGCAACGAGAGATGACGGGACCGATAAACGAGCGAAAATACGTCCATTAACATAGAGCTGGCGCGGCATAGGCGCAGGCTAATCACCTTTTATAACGAAGCTTTCGGAGCTCAAAGACACATTCAGTCATGCTGCCATTCTGTCTGTATTTCTGTAACCAGAGTAAATGATGATTATGAGTTTCAATGAAATGATAAGCTGATTGATGGTCTGCGTGGGTCTTGGACCTGTGGGCAACATCAGGTCTCACTGATGAAGTGTCAGCACTATCTTGTGCCATGTTCGTACTCCAACCTTCCACCGACTGCTGCCCTGAAGACACTCTGTAACTCTGTAAATTATCACGAGAAATAAATATTACAGCGGATACCAGTGTGTCACTGACGACTGCTGCTCCGAACACGACCCCAGTTCTCCAGTTTGCAACAATGCTCTTATTTCGGCGAGGAAGGGAGTCCACAGATCTCTAGTAGTGCCTCATTGCCCCCATAGAGCTGCCAAATTTGCAGCAGTGTTTATTGTTATAACAAAGAGGCGAACGGAGACATCTCTGCGCCGGCCGGAGTGGCCGAGCGGTTCTAGGCGCTTCAGTCTGGAACCACGCGACCGCTACGGTCGCAGATTCGAATCCTGCCTCGGCCAAAGATGAGTGTGATGTCCTTGGGTTAGTTAGGTTTAAGTAGTTCTAAGTGCTAGGCGACTCCCCAGATGTTAAATCCCATAGTGGTCAAGAGCCATTTTTAAACATCTCTGCGTGAACTCAAGTTAGCTGTTGGGAACCTGTGAAGCGTTAACGACCCCTGTAATACACTATCAGAAGTCAGTTATCTATTCGAAATGCTTATGAGTCGTCGTATTTCTGTAGCGTGTTCGATTCTAGTTGACTACGTTCTAGTCAGCTCAGCGTTTACACGCCCATGAGGTGATGTCAGCGCCCCTGGCGGCTGCCGGCGGGTGTGAGCGGCTGCCCCATGCGAGTTGGTTCTCGTGCCGTCTGAGAGTATGGGTCTCACTCCCTAATCTACGATGGCCCTTAATGACCCATATGCGATGTACCTGGCGTTGGTAGTCTTGTGGTCGGTTGATCTCCTCTCTTATTCTGGTAGGGCGTCTGCGTGTTGAACAGGAGAGTGAACCTCAACAGGCCCTGTTGCTGGCTCCCACATTGCAGTCCGGTCCTGGCAGCACTCAGCGATGTGATGTTATCGGAAAACAGTTTCTCCACCTGCAGATCAGTATGAAGTTCACACGGTGAAGGAAACCTTGAGTACATCTTCGGTTAGTTCATGGACTCTGCTGGAGCTCCTGTGACATAAATTGACAACTGTATCGTAATCATGGAATCGAGTGCTATGGATCCCAAGGATGAACTGCTTACAACAACGGGAGAGGTGGAGTATATAAAGGGAGTTAGCGTAAGGCTAAGACGCAAAGGTTCAAATGGCTCTAAGCACTATGGGACTTATCATCTGACGTTATCAGTCCCCTAGACTACTTAAACCTAACTAACTTAAGGACATGACACACATCCATGCCCGAGGCGGGATTCGAATCTGCGACAGGCAGTTTCAGCCTGATTAGAGCAATATTTTGTTCACAATCCACGTTCTTAAGAATAGCGTGGTTCCAGACTGAAGCGCCTAGAACCGCTCGGCCACAGCGGCCGGCTATGACGCAAAGTTCGGTTCGTAATGTCCGAATATGTCCTTCTTATTCTGCTACATTCACTTAACAGGATGTTAATCGCTGTGTCGGTCCGTCGCTACGTGCTTTTATGTGATGGACACAGCTCCTTGCACCATACCTCACGGGCTAACAAATGTGCTTGTTTTACTTCCTTTGGCTTTCTATCCCCTTTTCTGCGGAATGCTGATTCCTTACTCAGTCGACAGTGTTGTGGACCTGATCCACTTTCAACATAATGGCTTCTTTCCTGCTTCCACCTCTGTCTCTGGGATGACTTGAGGTTGCCTGAGGTAATGTGAGCGGGTTTAATAGTCTGTGCTGTAACAATTTATTTGACCCGCTGTTCCAACAAGTACTAGTTATTGTCAAAGAGATTTAGCGATACAGACGAGTTGGGCTAGAGAGCCACAGTTTTCGTCATTGCGTGGAAGCCTATGAACACAGTTTTTGTCATACTGGAAGGCGAAAGTGTCCACAGCACACTCATTACGAAGATGCAAGAGAGAGGGTGATATACACTCCTGGAAATTGAAATAAGAACACCGTGAATTCATTTTCCCAGGAAGGGGAAACTTTATTGACACATTTATGGGGTCAGATACATCACATGATCACACTGACAGAACCACAGGCACATAGGCACAGGCAACAGAGCATGCACAAGTCGGCACTAGTACAGTGTACATCCACCTTTCGCAGCAATGCAGGCTGCTATTCTCCCATGGAGACGATCGTAGAGATGCTGGATGTAGTCCTGTGGAACGGCTTGCCATGCCATTTCCACCTGGCGCCTCAGTTGGACCAGCGTTAGTGCTGGACGTGCAGACCGCGTGAGACGACGCTTCATCCAGTCCCAAACATGCTCAATGGGGGACAGATCCGGAGATCTCGCTGGCCAGGGTAGTTGACTTACACCTTCTAGAGCACGTTGGGTGGCACGGGATACATGCGGACGTGCATTGTCCTGTTGGAACAGCAAGTTCCCTTGCCGGTCTAGGAATGGAAGAACGATGGGTTCGATGACGGTTTGGATGTACCGTGCACTATTCAGTGTCCCCTCGACGATCACCAGTGGTGTACGGCCAGTGTAGGAGATCGCTCCCCACACCATGATGCCGGGTGTTGGCTCTGTGTGCCTCGGTTGTATGCAGTCCTGATTATGGCGCTCACCTGCACGGCGCCAAACACGCATACGACCATCATTGGCACCAAGGCAGAAGCGACTCTCATCGCTGAAGACGACACGTCTCCATTCGTCCCTCCATTCACGCCTGTCGCGACACCACTGGAGGCGGGCTGCACGATGTTGGGGCGTGAGCGGAAGTCGGCCTAACGGTGTGCGGGACCGTAGCCCAGCTTCATGGAGACGGTTACGAATGGTCCTCGCCGATACCCCAGGAGCAACAGTGTCCCTAATTTGCTGGGAAGTGGTGGTGCGGTCCCCTACGGCACTGCGTAGGATCCTACGGTCTTGGCGTGCATCCGTGCGTCGCTGCGGTCCGGTCCCAGGTCGACGGGCACGTGCACCTTCCGCCGACCACTGGCGACAACATCGATGTACTGTGGAGACCTCACGCCCCACGTGTTGAACAATTCGGCGGTACGTCCACCCGGCCTCCCGCATGCCCACTATACGCCCTCGCTCAAAGTCCGTCAACTGCACATACGGTTCACGTCCACGCTGTCGCGGCATGCTACCAGTGTTAAAGACTGCGATGGAGCTCCGTATGCCACGGCAAACTGGCTGACACTGACGGCGGCGGTGCACAAATGCTGCGCAGCTAGCGCCATTCGACGGCCAACACCGCGGTTCCTGGTGTGTCCGCTGTGCCGTGCGTGTGATCATTGCTTGTACAGCCCTCTCGCAGTGTCCGGAGCAAGTATGGTGGGTCTGACACACCGGTGTCAATGTGTTCTTTTTTTCCATTTCCAGGAGTGTAGATAGACAGATAGATAGACACACACACACACACACACACACATACAGAGAGAGAGAGAGCAACACTTGGTCGCCGAGAATGTTCTAATAAACATACTGGTTCATATTCAAAGTAGCGTGGACGATACACCCAACCCCAAATTTCATAGTCACACCTCCAACTTTAAATAAACCATTCAAACATCTCTTTTCCCATCTTGATACTTTTGGATATCTACCGTCCACCATACTCTCCAGAATCTGAAATCTCTTTTCTCGTCTCCAAAATACCGTTTGTTTTTACAAACCCCATCATCGTTCTTAATGTATGTCCTACACAGTATCTTCTCGGTTTTTCATTACATCCTGCAATCACCTTTGCTATCTCACTCTTCTGAGTACCTCATCTTCCACCTTATCCATCCTACTTATTCTTTCCATCCTTCACAATGTCCACATCTTAGAAGCCTCCAGCTTTACAGTGTCTTTCTTAACGTCCACGTTTCAGAACCGTACGGAGGGACAGTCCATAATTTTTGTCATTATTCTTCCATACTGCATGTGGAAAAGTTTCTTTTCCTACGAAATGACTCGTTTGACATTGCTATACTGCTTTTATTTTCCGTGCTTCCAGTTGCTTCCTAAATACGTAAAACCTCCAATATGTTCTTGTACTTCTTCTTTCATTCCCTCCTAGCGCCATTAGTCTTATTTTATTGGTATCGTTATTCATTCCATACCCCTGTAGCATCAGTGACTTCCAATACTTTCTTCAATTCCTTTTCTTCCTCTGCTACACCGACCATATCTGCAGAAGTTCGCCCATTGTAACTTCACACAGAGTAACGCGCAGATTTCAGAGTCAATATGCAACAGCGTGGTAACTAAAGACAAAACACTCTTAACAGACTCTTTGTTTTATGTCCAGATAGTATTATGAATATCCCATATTGTTTCCACCACCGGCACGTGTATGTGGAGTATTCAGAAAGTCCTTCTCGAATGAAACGAAAACCGTTGCGATTGTGCAAAAGTAGCCAGTCAGCAGCAGAAACGCAAATCTGCATTTAAATTCGTAACAGCGGCCGCCGTAAAACTGGCGCCGACTAATGCGAGCGGGCGGTCGGTCGGCGCGCTGCTGCTTCTGCTTCTGCCTTAATGAAAGCCGCATTTCACTCTGATTTTTATGGGATCCGCGATATGCGGCGACCGTAAAAGCGGCTGGCCCGGGAGGCAGGCAGTTTGCACTCGGCCCGTGTTTCGGAATGGAAATCCGGGCGGCGAGCAGCGATTCTCGTGTCTTTCATTGCCTCTGCGGGAGCGCGAGCGGCCCGCAGCTGGTTAAGGTGCCAGCGCTGACTCTCTGCTTGTGTCTTGTTCGATAAGCCTATATTTAACGAGTTAGGAACCTCATTCGTTGCAAATCCATTATGCTGTATCTCACAGTAAACTAGTAACACAGCTTGAAACACGGGCGCTTTCGCAAGAGCCGTGATTCGTATCACACGCTGGCCAGCGCCCAGCGTAAGTCATTCCTTCCCAGAGAGTGCCAGTTGGAAACAAGTTCCGTCTGTTCAGTGAAATATATCTGTGTGACATTCTAGTCGTGTGAGATTCGTGTGAGATTTGGCCAGTGACAGCCAATCAGGTAATAGCCCGTTAAAGTTCGGACGCCAAACGGTATGGTTTAGGCACAAAAAGGGGCTCTGCTTCCTGCTTTCGGCATTTTCACTCTGCATACTGCTCTTACAATGCTGTGGTCCAAACATACACGCTTTCCTCTAATTAAGGTTTACTTACTTGTGGACTAATCTTGGCCGGGAACGCCCCCTTTTCCTGTGCTAGTCTGATTTTATGCCCTCGTTGATTCGTATGACATGGTTTACGTTGCTTCCACGGTAGCAGAATTGCTTAACTTCGCCTACTCCCAAATCAACTACTTTCATGTTAAGGTTCTCAGTGCGCAGCCTATCCCCAGGTTCGAGTCCTCCCTCGGGCATGGGTGTATTCCTTGTTCTTAGTATAAGTTAGTTTAAGTAGTGTGTAAGTCTAGGGACCGATGACCTCAGTAGTTTGGTCCCTTCTTAGGAATTCACGCACATTTGAAAAGTTGAAGATTCTCAGTATCCTCATTTCCGCTGAAGGTTTCCGGCATACGAAGTTACCCTCATTCTGCCAACGGCCTTCTCAAAGAAGGCGGAAGAGCGCACAGAAGTTGAGGGCATTCTGCTGCAGTTGAGGTGGGAAATTGCACCTAGAGGAGGAAGAATCAGCAATGATCAACGACATGTGGCCAGTAACTGAAAAACTGTCATGATGGTCTACCAATCGGCAAAATATTCTGCAACAGTGTCCCATTCGGGTCTCCAGAAGGTGACTGCAAAGGGAGGTGACCACGAGAAAAAGACTGAATAACCAACGATAGGATAACTTCTGCGAGACGAGCGACGCAATGTCAAAAGTTTGAACGTGATACGGAAGCTAGAAAATCTGAAAGGAGGAATGCTAAGACCAAATCTAGATGTAGTAGGGGTCAGCAAAGCGAAATGGAAAGAAGGATTTCGGGTGAAACGAGTATAGGGTAATTCAACAACAGCAGAAAATGGTATAACGGACAGACACATGTTCCAAAATCAGATACTAGGTTGTAAGGCGTACCCAGAAGCCGTATAGACACAGATCACAATGTGGTAGTGATGAAGAGTAGGCTGATGTTCAGGAGATCAGTCAGGAAGATTCAATATAAAAATAAATGGGATACGGAAGTACTAACGGATGAAGAGATCTGCTTCGGTTCTCTGAGGCTGTAAATGCTGGAGTAACGAATAGCTCAGTAAACAGGACAGTTGGAGAGGAATGGACATTTCTAAAAAGAGAAATAATAAAAATTGGAAACAAAAACATAGGCGCAAAGAAATACTGCAGTAGACGGATGTTAGGAGCAGGTAAAACACGTTAATAGTAATTCAGGAATACAGAAATATGAATCGCTGAAGAAGTAACTAGGTAGTACAGTGGAGCTAAGACGGAATGGCTGCATGAAAAACGTGAAGATATCGAAAAAATAAATGAATGTCGAAAATACTGAGCATATAAAAAGTCAAAACAACCATCGGTGAAATTAAAAGGGTCGTTAACATTATGAGTGCTACGGGAATTCCAGTGTTAAATGCAGAGGGGAGAGCGGATAGGTGGAAAGAGTGCACTGAAGGCCTCTATGAGGCGGAAGATTTGTCTGATATGATAGAATGAGAAACTGGAATCGACAGGGAGGTAGGGGATCAAGCATTAGAATCAGAATTTAAGAGAGCTTTGGAGGACTTGCCCGGGTTCCCGGGTTCGATTACCGGTGGGGTCAGGGATTTTCTCTGCCTCGTGATGACTGGGTGTTGTGTGATGTCCTTAGGTTAGTTAGGTTTAAGTAGTTCTAAGTTCTAGGGGACTGATGAGCATAGATGTTGTCCCATAGTGCTCAGAGCCATTTGAACCATTTTTGGAGGACTTAAAATCAAATAAGGCGGAAGAGACAGATAACATTCCATCACAATTTCTGAAGTCATTGGGGGTAGTGCCAACAAAACGACTATTCATGTTGGTGTGTAGAATATATGAGCCTGGCGATATTTAATCTGACTTTCGTAAAAATATCATCCACACAATTCCGAAGAATGCAAGAGCTGACAAATGCGAGAGTTGTGGCATAATCGGCTTAATAGCTCCTGCATCCGAGTTGTTGACAGTAATAATACACAGAAGAATGGAAAAGAGAATTGACGATTTGTTACATAACGATTAGGAAAGGTAAAGGTGGCAGAAACACAATTCTGACGTTACGGTTGATAATGGAAGCAAGAATGAAGAAAGGTCAAGACACGTTCATTGGATTTGTCGACCTGGAAAAAGCGATCGACAATGTAAAATGGTGCAAGGTGTTCGAAATTTGAGGCAAATAGGAGTAAGCTATAGGGAGAGACGGATAATATATGACATGTAGAAGAGACAAGAAGGAAGAGTAAGAGTGGAAGACCAAGAACTAAATGATCAGATTAAAAAGGGTCTGAGACAGGGACGTAGCCTTTCACCCAAAATGTTCAGCATGTAAATCGAAGAAGTAATTATGGAAATAAATGAAAGTATCAAGAGTGGAATTAAAATTGAAGGTGAAGGGATATCAATGATATGATTCACTGATAACATTGTTATCCTCAGTGAAAGTGAAGAAGAATTACATGTTGTACTGAATGGAATGAACAGTCTAATGATTACGGACCATGGATTGAGAGTAAATTGAAGAAAGAAGAAAGTAGCGAGAAGTAGCAGAAATGCGAACGGCAAGAAGCTTAAAACCAGGATTGATGGTCACAATGTAGATGAAGTTAAGAAGTTCTACTACCAAGGTAACAAAATACCGAATGACACCATGAGCGACGAGGACATCAAAACCAGACTGACAATGGCAAAGAGGGCTTTTCTGTCCAAGACAAGTGTACTGGTGTCATACATGGGCCTTAATTTGAGGAAGAATTTTCTGACAATGTACATTTGGAGCACATCAGTGTATAGTAGTGTAACATGGACTGTGGGAAAGCGGAAGAGAAATGAATCGAAGCGTTCGAAATGTGGTACTGCGGACGTACTTTGAAAATTAAGAGGATTGAGATTTGAATACAACCAGGACGTTGGCTGCAAGTGCTACTCTGAGATGAAGAGGCTGGCAGAGGAGAGGAATTCGTGGCCGGCCTCAGCGTACCCGTCTGAAGACTGATGATTTAAAAGAAATCGTTATCGATTTACTCTTACTCTATATTCTGTACTCATTACACAGTTCATTTCATTCTACAGATTCTATAATTCTTCACTTTCACTGAGGATGAGAGTGTCACCACTATATCTTATTACTGATACCCTTCCAATCTGCCTCGAGATGACTGAGTGTTTGTGTTGTCCTCATCATTTCATCATAATTCATCCACGTCGCAAGATTGGACTGAGAAAAGTTTGGGAATTTGTACGGGTGCTGATAACCGCGCAGTCGAGCGCCCCACAATCCAAACATCATCATCACATCATCATCATTATCATCATCATCTTTCAATCTGAATTTTAATCTCACTCTTGAACCTTTCTTTTATATCCGTCATTGCTTCTTCAGTGTATAGATCAAATAGTACAGGACGGAAGACTACATCCCTGTGTTGCATGCTGGTCTCCCAGTTTCATTGTTTCACCTTGGTTCTTCTACGCATTGTATATTACCCATATTTCGCGACGGATAACTGCAATTTTTCTCAGATTTTCGAACCTCGTTCTCAATTTTAAATCGTCGAACGCTTCTTCCAGGTCGATGGATCCTATGAACGTATCTCGATTTCTCTTTAGTCCTGATCCGTTATCAAGAGAAACGTGATAATTTCGACACTTGTGTCTTTGCCTTCTCTAAACTCAAACCACCATCTAAAAGATACTCGTTGTTTTTCCATTCTTCTGCATATTATGTCTGTCAAGAACTTGGACTTGACTGTGTTTTAGTTCTCTCACATACCTTCTCTTGCCGTCTTCGGAAGTGTGTGGATTATAGTTGCCCGAAAGTCTGTCGGTTCGTCGCCTGTCTCATAGGTTCTGCACACTAATTTGAATAGACGTTTGGTTGACACTTTCACTGGCGATTTTAGAAACTCTGATGGAATGTTATCTATCGCTTCTCACTTATTCTCGCAAAGTCAATACACTGCACCACCTTTACAATCTTTTGAGACTACTCTTCCCCACCGTGTATATGCAGGGCGCAAAGGGTAGAAGTGCAAATATTTTTATGTCATGTTTGGGACGGCCATATGTACGTACATCAGTGTGTTGGTTCTTTATCTCTGCTTCGAACAAACACCTAATACACTTTATGACCTGATGCTTTCTGCAAGGTTGTAAATGCAGCATTAAGTGCACACACAGTCCGCAGCTCGTGGTCGTGCGGTAGCGTTCTCGCTTCCCACTCCCGGGTTCCCGGGTTCGATTCCCGGTGGGGTCAGGGATTTTCTCTGCCTCGTGATGACTGGGTGTTGTGTGATGTCCTTAGGTTAGTTAGGTTTAAGTAGTTCTAAATTCTAGGGGACTGATGACCATAGATGTTAAGTCCCATAGTGCTCAGAGCCATTTGAACCATTAAGTGCACAACATCCTGTCAGTATGGACTGACTGTTTTGTTTCCATGGATCCACAGTTCATCAGCTCCTGACATTCTCCACACCTGTTTCACACTATATACATATATATCTCAACCAGTATCATTTTCTACTTTAAGGATCACGGTAGATATTTACTTGCTTTCAGCAACGTTTTTAAAAATAGAACATGAACTCAAAACTCTCTAAAAACTTACATAACAAATATAAACTAAGCTTTGCATACAGCGATCTTTCAAACAACCTCGGCACGACTGGCGCGTTAAATTTTACACAGTCGTACGTTGAAACTTGAGATCAATAGCTTCACATTTCGGACCGTTAGAAATCTCGCCACTGTCATTGGAGCAAAAATTTGAAAGTAGTCGTGTGGTGGTAAGCTTCATAATTTATCTTCTCAATAAAACATGAGTAAACAGAAGCACGGTTATAGGTACATGTAAGCAAAACCCAGGGGAAACTTAACACTAGTTTTGAAAGAGAGGTGAACGAGAAGGAAGCTTGACATTCCAAAAAAGGATCCCTCCGTTATACTAGACACCAAAGCACTCAAAGCACTCACATACACTGTTTAACAAGGACACAAACTCACGCAGAGTGACAAAATTAACAAAAACCAACAAATGACATATAAGTAACTGGAGAGCCACAACTAACGGGACAACATCGTAACGAATCACAACGGCAGCCAATTAAATGTCGCTCGTACACATGATGAACCACAGGGTCTGCCCAGCAAGTTACCCACAGGTCGATCGACGACAGCGTCTGCTGTACAGCGACACTCAAACACCACAACCTGTGTACACTTCACACTGCTGTACTATCTCAAGCAGGAGAGAGCAAAGCTGATTAAGTAGTCTCTACCAAAACCAAATTTATAGCGAGCGACAATACGCAGATAATCACTTCGTTCCTGCGATTACAGGAGTGGCGGCTGTGTGTCGTCTTGCAGTCACTGCCGTGTATGATGCTCATATGATCCCATCACTTTTACATCCATACCTATCGGAACGTCACTGGCATAGCATCCATAAGTATGTTGTACTTCATACAAGGCTATGAGAAAATGGCGGGCAGGCAACTGGAAACTGACGCCTGAAACTCTGCAGCATTTTCCTGGGGACGGCATTCCGTACACAGCACCGAGAAGTGGCAGGAAAACAGCCTGCACTCGTTGCTTGTAACTGCACAGTATCCATCCGGACGCTGTACTCCATACAAGGCAGCAAGAAGAGACAAGCCTGCGCTCGCTGCCCAAAGTTCGGCTTTACCCTACAAGCTCAGCGGTTGTTGGTACATGACCCTCTGCACTCTCGCTGGCTGCTAAGCGATGCGCTCTACCCGGCCTCGAGTTCCCTTCCATGGTGCCACAAGGACTAGTGACGGAATCCACACAAGGCATGCCGCTGCACTTCGTCCTTCACCGGAGATTGGCACGAGATTAGAGGCCTCTGTGATATAGATTGCCAGAGACTTACCAGGCACGGATCACCTGCTTTGATGTGGCTTGCCACAAACTCCTCTCCTACACTGTCCACTTCATCTTAGAGTACTTGCACATTTTGTCTTCAATTATTTGGTCGGACGTATTTCAATTTCTGTCTTCCCCTACAGTCTTAACCCTACACTACTAATTCTATAAACATGGTGATTATTCCCTCATTTCATAACGCTTGTCGTATCATCCTGTGCCTTTTCCTTCCTTATCTTCCTCTCTTCGTTGATTTGTTCAGATCCTCCTTACACCTTATCTTAACGATCCATCCAGTTTTCTACATTCTTCTGTAGGAACAGAATGTTTCGATTCTCTTCTGTTTCACTTTTTTCACATAGTCAGTGTTTCACTACCGTACAATGATGTGCTCCAACTGTAGATTCTCAGAAATTACTTCCTCAAATTAAGGCCTATGTTTGACACTAACAGATTTTCTTGGTCAGGAATGTCCTTTTCGCCAATGCAGATCTGCTTTTTATATTCTCCTTGCTGTGTCAATCATGGATTATTTTGCTGCCTAGATATCAGAATATCTTAGGTTCGTCAACTTCGTGACCACGAATCCTGATGTTAAGATTCTCGCTGTTCTTGTTTCTACTATTTCTCATTACTTTAGTCTTTCTTTGATTTACTCTTAGTCCATATTCTGTACTCAACGGAATGTTCATTCCGTTTAACAAATTCTGTAATTCTTCTTCATTCTCACTCAGGACAGCAATGTCATCAGCCAAACTTATCATTCATATTCTTTCACCTTGGATTTTAATTACACTCTTGACCCTTTCTTATATTTCCATAATTCCTTAATCGATATATAGACTGAACAGAACGGACGAAACACTGCATCTCTGTCTTACACCATTTTCAATCCGAACACTTCGTTCTTGCTCGTCCACTTTCATTCTTCCCTCCTGGCCCTTGCACATATTGTACTCGCCACTCCCAATAGCTTACGCCTATTTTTCTCAGAATTTCGGACGTCTTGCACTGTTTCACGTTGTCGGACGCTTTTTCCTGGTCGACAACTCCTGTGAACGTGTCTTCATTTTTTTTAAGCTTCTTTGCATTATCAACCGCAACGTCAGACTCTGGTGCCTTTACCTTTCCTAAGCCAAACTGATCGTCATCTAACACGTCCTCAATTTTCTTTTCCGTTCTTCTGTGTATTATTCTTGTCAGCAACTTCGATGCATGAGCTATTAAGCTGATTGTACGATAACTCTCGCATTTGTCTTCGGACTTGTGTGGGTAATATTGTTTCTAAAGTCAGATGGTATATCGTCAGGCTCACACAATTTACACACCAATGTGAATAGTCGCCTTGTTCAGCTTCCCCCAAGGATTTTAGAAATTGTAATTGAACGTTGTCTATCCCTCCTCCCTTATTTATGTATATGGGACACTCAGATACATATTTATGATATACATATTCGCTATCGTTAATTATCTTGTACACTATATTCCACAGCTTCAATCTGATAATGACATTTTGGAACGCACGACGCTTGTTGTGCAACATCTGAATGGTCGCCTGTCTCTACCACAGTCGTGCTTCTCTAACTAGTAATGGAAATTACAATTACCCATCCATAACTTCTTTCTTTGACTGTTCTGAGAGATGGTTCATTTGAATTACAACATATGAAATATCAATAGACTTTATTACATAAATGAATTAAAAGATTTCCTTAGTATGACTCAATCCTTTGCCACGGGAGTGCTTCGGAATGTGCAACTGTCACTGACTTTTAAAGGATCACTCAAAGCACTATTTAACAAACATTTACATTTCCGTCTCCTCCTGGTCCTGCTCGATGATGTTGATGGCTTCAGCTGAGGTCACGATCTAGGGCAGAGCACACCTATGCACGGCTCGATATTGACCTCCGTGTGGGGGCGCTGTTATGCTGAGAGAGAGAGAGAGAGAGAGAGAGAGAGCATGATTTCTTCAGCCTCTCCCACTTGTCGCTGCGGATTGCAGCGAAAACTCTCTAACGTATGTGCTACCAATATGCGTTAATGGCCTTGGTGTGGCACCGCGATTTCTGGACGATACCACTCTTATTTTTTTTCAGAATTTCGAATATCTTGCACCGTTTTATAATGTCTAACGCTTTTTCTAGGTCTAGAAAACCTATGGGAACGTCTTAATATTTTTTTCTGTCTTGATTCAGCTATAGAGCGAAAAGTCAGAACTGCTTCTCTGGTATATTTACCTTTCTTAAAAGAAAACTGATCGTCATCGAACATCAATTTTCTTTTCCATTCTTCTGCATACCTCATTCTCAGCAGCTTGGTTGAATGGGCGATTAAGCTGTTTGTGTTATAGTTGTCGTGCTTGCCTATTCTTGCTTTCTTCAGAACATTGTGGATGATATTGTTTTCTGAAAGTCTCGTCCGCCGCCAATCACATAGATTCTATAGACCAACTTGAATAGTCGTTTGCTTGTCGCTTCCTCCAAATGATTTGAGAAATTCAGATGGAATATTATCTGTCGCTTCTTCCTTATTTGATTCTTAGTCATACACAGCGCTTTTAAATTCTGACTCTAATATTAAGTCGCCTCTGTCTTCCATATCGACTCCATTTTTTTTTTTTTAATTCAGCGGCCTGTTATTGGGTAGAACTGGGTCCCAACGGAATGTTCAGTTCCGTCAGATTCAAGAACAAGCGAGCACCCGAAGGTGTAGCCCGGACCTACGACCTAGGCACAGATGTAGAACAACACAATTATAAAAAAAATATCCACGGGTGTACTGCCGGTCTACAGTGTCCAACGGGCACAATATTTCGGCGACCATACATGTCGCCATCATCAGGTGAACTGACGGATTGAGCTCCTGTGAACGTGCGGCACGGAGATCCGTACGTTATGGCTGCTCAGAGTGAACTGGGTTCGGTCGCGGCGGCGGCCGATTTAAATAGCCCCCGCCCGCGGCGCGCGCCCTCCGCTGTCCGCGCTCCGCGCCTTGGTCACACGGTGGAACAGATTGCGACGGCGTCTGAGATGACGTCGGAGTGATGGCTCTGTCCGCCGTGGGCGTCACTACTATACGTTTGCTCGATTTACTCTTGATTAACCCAATCGCCTGTTCGCAAGCCTTGCTAAGATTATAGCCACAGTCACGGTTTATGAGGTCGTCAATGGTGCGAATTTCGATGGCCTCTCCAACAACGCTGTCCCAGTATCTCGACGTCTGTACCAGAATCTTCGTGTGTTCTTACTCCATTTTCCGACAAACAATGTTCAGCGACCGCCGACTTGCTCGGATACATCAGTCGAGTGTGCCTCTGGTGTTCACGGCATCGATCCTCGAAGGTACGCATCGTTTGACCAATATACGACTTGCCACATTGACACGGAATCTGGTACACGCCGGCCTTCCTCAAACCGAGGTCATCTTTGGCGCTCCCCACCAGTGCACGACTTTATTCGGAGGACAAAACACAGTTCCGACCCGTCGTTTCTTCCAAATGCGTCATCTCAGAGGCCGCCGCAATGTGTTCCACCGCGCGACCAAGGCGCGGGGCGCGGACAGCGGAGGAATCGTGCCACGGGCGGAGGGTATTTAAATCGGCCGCCGCCGCGACCGAACGCAGTTCCCTCTGAGCAGCCATAGCGTACAGATCTCCGTGCTGGCACGTTCACAGTAGCTCAGTCCGTCAGTTCACCTGATGATGGCGACATGTATAATCGCCGAAATATTGTGCCCGTTGGACACTGTAGACCGGCAGTACACCCGTGGATATTTTGATTATCAAATACGCCGGGAGATACTCAAGAATCACAATTATAGTCCAACAAATCGTGTGTGGCGACGCAGCAACAACACGCTACGATCAAATGCCTCAAACAGTGCTATATTAATAAAACCAAAATCACGGCTTGCGATAGGTGGGAAGTTCTGCTTCGAGACCTAACCTCTCATGTATCTATAGCAAACTATACAGCTCAAAAATGTTCAAATGTGCGTGAAATCCTAAGGCATCAAACTGCTGTGGTCAACTAACTTGCGCTAAGAACAACATAGACATCCATGCCCGAGGGAGGACTGGAACCTCCGACGGGAGCGGCCGAATTATATATATATATATATATATATATATATATATATATATATATATATATATATATATATATATATACCCTCATGAATCGAAACATGACTGCATGCGTCGTTTCATGATTCGAGGGTCAGCAACTGATAAAAAAAAATGGGGCCCCAAGGTCGCAATGGCGGCGTCACTGTCCCGCCGAGATAATTTGTCCTTTCAGGACAATTATCTGAGCAAGCACCCACGCCATCAAAAGGTTGGCGCGTGTAAAATTTGTCTTTTTGGAGTGACAGACATGTGAGTATTGATAACTGAAGTTTCTTAGCAACCAGTGCAGTATATAAGGGGCATGGAATTCTCGTGTGCACATTATGTCCTCTGAATCGACTCCGAGAACTTCTGTTGCCGCTGACGAGCTACCAGAAATAGTAAGTACACTTCTATTACAATGGAAACTTTGTACAAACTTGCACGAATTGCTGTTTGTGGAAGACTCCAAAATGCCTTGGATGCTTATCAATTGGAGTTACCACAAACTATACGGGAAGATATTTTATTGGAATTTCGTCTTTCAAATTTTAATTTCATGTTAAATTCGTATAGGTTGCCAGAATGTTATATATTTAATAAAAGCGAAAATGTTCCCATGATATGTGAAATCGTAAATGATGCAGTAGAAGTTTGTGCAAAAATAAGAGCTGGAATTCCAGTTCCATTGGAAACACTTGGTTTGATTACAATGTCTTCTTTTGACATTAGTACAATCTGGCAAAGTAGATTCTAAATTAAAGTATTTTTGTATGAAGTTACTTACAAGCATTTCGTATATACTATTTGTGAGAATTGTTCATACAAATTATCCGATTCGTGGCAAAACGCACTACTGCAACCACTTCTTATTGACATGAAAATTAATATGGTTACCAAGACACCATCATTTTCATATGGTGTAACTTGTGCGCCACATATTAAACAATATAGTCATTGGTGCATGTTTTGTGCAAATAGTCCATTGTTCAGAAGTGTACGTTGTGGTGGCTCGTTAAGCAGTGTATCGGATTCAGAGGAAGGCGATGCTGATTTGGCTGATATGTTGCTTGCAGAGCTCTGATGGAGACCCTGGCCGACATCTTCCAAACCATCTTCACCCTGGTGCAAGCACACGTGACGAATCCAACTCTGCAAATCTTCATCTGGATAGCTACGAGATTACACTGTCAGTTGGGAGCCAACGATGGACCCTTAGGGACATACGAGGGCAGTTCAATAAGTAATGCAACACATTTTTTTCTCGGCCAATTTTGGTTGAAAAAACCGGAAATTTCTTGTGGAATATTTTCAAACATTCCCGCTTCGTCTCGTATAGTTTCATTGACTTCTTGAGAGGTGGCAGCGCTGTACGGAGCTGTCAAAATGGCGTCTGTAACGGCTGTGCGTTGCAAACAACGGGCAGTGATCGAGTTTCTTTTGGCGGAAAACCAGGGCATCTCAGATATTCATAGGCGCTTGCAGAATGTCTACGGTGATCTGGCAGTGGACAAAAGCACGGTGAGTCGTTGGGCAAAGCGTGTGTCATCATCGCCGCAAGGTCAAGCAAGACAGTCTGATCTCCCGCGTGCGGGCCGGCCGTGCACAGCTGTGACTCCTGCAATGGCGGAGCGTGCGAACACACTCGTTCGAGATGATCGACGGATCACCATCAAACAACTCAGTGCTCAACTTGACATCTCTGTTGGTAGTGCTGTCACAATTGTTCACCAGTTGGGACATTCAAAGGTTTGTTCCCGCTGGGTCCCTCGTTGTCTAACCGAACACCATAAAGAGCAAAGGAGAACCATCTGTGCGGAATTGCTTGCTCGTCATGTGGCTGAGGGTGACAATTTTTGTCAAAGATTGTTACAGGCGATGAAACATGGGTTCATCACTTCGAACCTGAAACAAAACGGCAATCAATGGAGTGGCGCCACACCTACTCCCCTACCACGAAAAAGTTTAAAGCCATACCCTCAGCCGGTAAAGTCATGGTTACAGTCTTCTGGGACGCTGAAGGGGTTATTCTGTTCGATGTCCTTCCCCATGGTCAAACGATCAACTCTGAAGTGTATTGTGCCACTCTTCAGAAATTGAAGAAACTACTTCAGCGTGTTCGTAGGCACAAAAATCTGAACGAACTTCTCCTTCTTCATGACAACGCAAGACCTCACACAAGTCTTCGCACCCGAGAGGAGCTCACAAAACTTCAGTGGACTGTTCTTCCTCATGCACCCTACAGCCCCGATCTCGCACCGTCGGATTTCCATATGTTTGGCCCAATGAAGGACGCAATCCGTTGGAGGCACTACGCGGATGATGAAGAAGTTATTGATGCAGTACGACGTTGGCTCCGACATCGACCAGTGGAATGGTACCGTGCAGGCATACAGGCCCTCATTTCAAGGTGGCGTAAGGCCGTAGCATTGAATGGAGATTACGTTGAAAAATAGTGTTGTGTAGCTAAAAGATTGGGGAATAACCTGGTGTATTTCAATGCTGAATAAAACAACCCCTGTTTCAGAAAACAAATGTGTTGCATTACTTATTGAACTGCCCTCGTACATATTCACCATTTTGAATTGTTTGACGAACTTCGAAGATTCCTGTTCACAATTATCCTTTGCTTGTCTGAAGAACATTTGCCTCGAAAAATACGGACACTGCAGTAACCGTCGCATAAATATTTCACCCATTCCGCACGTACCTTACTCTATGTGCTCTACGGCTGAGAAAGCCAACAAGATCGAAGCGTAATTTATTCGACAATATTGTAAACCTGTGCATTATTTACTAAATGACCGTCAAATACTCGGCCACTAGCTCCTCACAAATCGTTACTCCCGGGCGAGCAGAGTAAGTTTGTGCGAGGCAGTGGGACGTCAGCCAGTAGTCGGTAAGCTGACGTAATCCGGCAGCCACGAGCGCCTCCCGTCGCCGTCGCCGCCGCGGCGGCGCGTCGCTTTGTTTTGAGCTCGCACGTCAGCGCCCGCCGAGACTTGGGCGCCCGTCTGCGGAGCTCCCGTAGCGCCGCGCCGCCTTAGCTGATTAACTGCGGGCACAATGCAAGAACCGCTAACGCCCAACTGATCTAAGCTGACTTTAATGTGCGTGGGGAAACGGCGCATTAACTTGCGACCGGCGCCTGTCGTCTAAATTAAATTCCGCTCCGGCAAATCCGGCCGGCGTGCGCCCGCTCTGCTCCTCGGACGGAAACAAAAACTAGCGGCCACGTCTTGGGGGGCTTTTCAAATTACCGCCGCCGCTCTCCTCGGAATACTAAGGAGATTCGAATTAAAATAAATACACGCACAGAGTTGGCGCGGAATTTGCTGCGGCGTTTTGCGTCCGCCTTGTTGCTTGGGATTAAGTATCCAGTAACAGCAGCAAATCACGGTACCGAAACATTAAGCAACTCGTTCATAATATTAGCCTCTTGACACACAAACTGACGTCAAAGAATAAGAAGCGGGACAAGTAGCAGTACTGTTACCCATATCTTACATGACGAGAGAATACTGCTGTTCTGTTTGTAACCTTTTAGTGATGACCAGTATACGAGGGACGTGCAATAAGTAGCGAAACACACACTTTTCCTCAAAGCAGGTTCGTTTTATAGAGGATTTCAATATACCACATTATTCCTAACTCTTGTGGCTCAAAATTCCTATTTTTGAACATAATCACCGTTCAGTGCGACGGCTTTTACGCCACCTTACGTGGAGGGCATGTATGCCCGCGTGGTACCATCCTATTGGTCGACGTCTTGATGCATCAATATCATACTGGTCGACGTCTTGCTGCATCAATAACCGTCCCATCATACAGGTATTGCATTCCGCGGGGTGTGTCCTTCACTGAATAAACAGATCTATGTCTGAAGGTGTGAGATCCGGGGATGTAAGTTGGGTGAGTAAGAATATTTCCGTGAAGTGCTGTCAGTTACTTTGAGGTATGCGGACTCTTTGAGGCCTTGCGTTTTCATGTAGAAGAAGAAGTTCATTTGCATTTTTCTGGCAACCAACACGTTGAAGTCTTCTCTGCAATTTCCAGAGGATAGCCCAAACAGTTCAGGGTTGATCATTCCACAATGAAGGAGTACAATAAGCAGACTAACTCCTTCAGATCAATCAATCAAAATGACAGTCACAATCGCGTTATTTATTTTGTCGCCAACCGGTTTCAACTATCATAGTTACCAACCGTGCACAGGCAGGGTGGCAACTCCAGCTAGTGACCAAATGGTGTAAATTGCCCTGACGATGCCCCCATCGCGGGTTGAAACCGGTTGCCGACAAAGTAGATAACGCGATTGTGACAGTCATATTGATTGATTGGTTATAAGTAAACCAATCGCTGCTATCTCCACGCAACTATGTTGTCTAAAAACAAAAAAATTACTCCTTCAGACTCCCAGAACACCATCGCCGTGACTTTACTGGCTGTGAATGCAGCATTGAAATTTTTCTTCGCAGAAGATGTGGTCTAGCACCACTCCGTGGATTGCCATTTTGTTTCCAGCTCGAAGTCTTGAAACCATGTTTCAGCGCCTATGTTGATGTTCCACGACAGATGTTACGAGCAGCCTCGTAGCTCGCAAGAAATTCCGCACAGATGCTTCTCGTTGCTCTTTACTGTCTTCTGTCAGGCGGCGACGGACCCTGATGGCACACATCTTTGAGTACCTTAACTGGTGGTCGAGTGTCTCCGCTCTACCAGAGACACCTAGTTGAGAAGCTAGGTGTCTGATTGCGATCCATCGATCACCTTGAATGAGAGCGTCCGCACCTTTAACACTGCCGGAGTCCCGGCTGTGTGTGGCCGGAAGGCCAGTTTTGCGCTTCCTTGTTGCGATGATGGCAGACGCCTCACCCAACGACATGCCATTCATTTGCTCACTGCTCTGCAGACGCCTATCAATATCTGCGATGCTCTGGTATAACGTCGAAAGAAACTCAATGACAGCTCTCTGCTTGGGAGCGACAGATACCATTTTTAAGGGTACGTGAACGCCGCCGTCTTCCGGAACTTCATGAAACCATATGGGGACCGGGGGGCTGAAGCGAGAATATTCCACCATGTCCCACAGCAAATTTAGCATTTCTTCAACAAAGCATCCGTCAGACGAGGGCAGAGAAGTGTCCTACTTAGGCTATCTGGAGCGTTCGGTACCACCTCAGCGGATGCACTGTGTGTGGTGCTCGGAATATGCCCCATAGATATCACGATCAAATACAGAGCTGCAAGGTACTGGTTAAAGGTGGGGAGACTAGATAAGGTACACACAATAACCGGTGTGCCCATAGAGACGATACGTCACCTTAAAAGTTGACGTTTGGATACATGGCAAGGTGAGTGGGATGTAAGTGATAAGGGACGTAGACTGCACGACTTTCTCCCTGACAAAGGGAGCGGTTGAGAATGAAACATATCGATCCCAGCCGCGGTATGGTACATTTCTTAACCGGGCACGGACCTTATCCCACGCACCTAAACCGCGTGAGTCTGAGGCAGACACCTACATGCACATGCGGGGAAGAAGGTTCCCCAGAACACACTGTCTTTTTCTGCGGGCAATACGCGAACAATAGACATACACAACACTTAGATTACACAGATACAGACATAGATATATACACAGCAATAAGAGACGAAGAACAATGGGCACAATTAAACGAACTGACAAACAGTATTCCAAAAACAGCACATGAAGAGTATATGCGGACACGACATCACAGACATGCCTATGTACAGGGTAACAGAAATCTCCAGAGGATGGACAGCGATACCCACAGTGACAGCGAAAATAGTGACAATGAGGAGGAACAGGAGGAGGAAGCTGAGATGTGAATGTAAATAAGCAAATTGCTGGCAATCTAGCCAAGAAAACACCAAATGCTGTACATGGATGCGCACCTAATGTAGTTAATACATAGGATTAGTAACAAATAGGATAAGAAAAATTATTTCTCTACTAATAACCATTTGTGTGTGTCTGTGTGACTGGCGGTCAACGGCTCGATGAAATCATTCCGAGGTATTCACCGTCAGTCACAATCGGTGATGGTACTAACAAATCTCTCATCTATCCTATCTTCTTTTTATATTCTTCTTAAAAACAACAAAATTTTATTTATATTTCAACCTCAAATTATTGTTATTTTGAATCATTCTTTGTAAATGTTGTAGATAAAACAAAAGGAAAGAAAACTGTAAAAAGATGAAAAACGAAAATTGTAAGATGTACGACCTGTTTTAAACATCAGGTAACAGGTCTATATTTGGCAATAAATAAAATAAAAAAATAAAATAAAAAATAAAAAATTTCTTCAAATTAAACTGGCCTAGAAAAAAAGGTTACGTTAGTTATTGAGGGCCCACACAACCGAAACTCTTGGGATATGGTATAAAATATATTCCACTACCTAAGCCGATTCATTTCAGATTCCTGAAGATTCATCCCCATCAGTTTATAAAGTGTTGGGAATAGTACGAGGTGGGGATATATTGATGTGCCTCGCAAAACCTATATGTACTCTGTCTGGAAAGAAGATTAAGAGCACTTTTGTTGCCGTGTGCATCAGTGTAGAAGCACAACATTGCCTGGCTTCCTGTCGTACCTTGTGGTCTAGCGGTAAAGCACGTGCCTGGAACGGGAGAAGTTGCGGAATCGAATCCCTGCGACAGCACGAGATTTTCAATCTGCCTTTAATGTAGCCTCTATCTACCAACGACGTGGAGAGTCACCCGGAACAAACGTGCTTCGATTTCGCGTTGAATTATAGGTCACCTTCCGTTTTCCACTCCCGGTAATCCAAGTTCGAAAGATGGTTGTTTGGAGTAAACAATTAACTCTCAAACTTGAATTTCTATGACTGTTGAAATAGTAAAAAACGGATTAGAATACACGTGCAGCAGCAAATTATCGAACAACTTTAAAACGTAACTGGAAAAAAATTTAGATATCTCTACTACAGACAGCAGTAACAGTTTATTCAAAGTTCTCATATTTCCATCTACACGTCACAACATGTATTGATAAAGGTAATGAAGCCGAAATAAGCTTATATACTGAAGTAAAATAGCAAGCATCATACTGTCTACCAAATCTCTGCATAATGTCCTACTGTCATATAGTTCATGCTGCAGGAGCCACAATAAAGAACGCATAGTCATTAGCAACTACATATTGGAAAAATCATTAATCTTTTATCATACTGAATGGAGATGTGTACAGTTGCAAATGTGTACAATTATAAATGGAACCGGTATGTGCATTCTCTTGATATTAAAATTAATTGTCTTAAATTCTCCCTTCCATTGATTGTTCCCTTGACACAAGACACTTAACCATAGGAGTTCAGTTGCATCATTCACGATTTGGACTTTTGTGCACTACGAAATGTTGCATTACGCTTGAAGTATAGCATACTCCACTAGAAATGTGCATCCCTCATTAACTTACACTTAATATTTACGCTTGTTTCTAGAATACACCATAATCTGACACAGCCATTTTGACAAAGCATTACGTTGAAGTTTAAAACAGAGTCTACGTTCTCCACCTATCTGCATAAGTATTGACCACTGCGATGTGCAGAGATTAGTAACAAGTTTAAAAAGTCATTCATATACCATCTACAAACTAGTGACTTGCTGAACTACAGCACACACACACACATACACACACACACACACACACACACACACACACACACGCGCGCGCGCGCGCGCGCGCGCGCGTGCGCGCGCATCACACACAAGAAGAGAGCTGTGTTTCCAAGCCAACCTTTGTGGCCGAGCGGTTCTAGGCGCTTCAGTCCGTGAACGGGCTACTGCTACGGTTGCAAGTTCGAATCCTGCCTCGGGCATGGCTGTGTGTGGTGTCCTTAGGTTAGTTAGATTTAAGTAGTTCTGAGTCTAGGGGACTGATGACCTTCAGATGTTAAGTACCATAGTACTTAGAGCCATTTGAGTTTCCATTTTCTTGTTTTGGCCACATAGATACTTCAAGACAAACTTCATACATTCTTAGCTAGAGATTTTAGCTGATTTCATACAGATACCGATACAACATAAATATTTACACATACAAAAGTAAAAATGGACGAAAAACTTAAAAATAGCTCCCAGATTTTATTGACACTGAAATACGTTTTCATTATCTTTATGGTAATATTAGCCTTTTATACTGTCAGAGTCTGAATACATTAGATGATAAATTCCCCATTCCAACATATTTTGAATCGCTCGTTTAAATGCTTCTCTTTTTGCCCACGGGTTGGGTTACAGCGTGTGGCAGTACGTCTTGTGGGGCGCTACTGCCTTATGATACTGATTACCTTTTATTATTCCTCTTTATTATGACCGAATGTGACCCGTTTCTTTACATGTTCTCAGCGGTCCCGTTCGTTGTGTTACCCTAATTTTCGGTAGATATTTTCGCATCCTATAAGTTGCTTAATGCTTAAAGTAACAAGACCTAACAAATATATCTCTGTTTCACTCTTTCAGTGGATGTTCTGTTGAATGGCGATTGATGCTGATGTAGTATCGTGTGCTCGTTTAAGTGACCGACTTACAGTACTGATTGTTTGATTCTGCTGTATAGCTGTGTCACAATCTCTGATTGGTGTTAAGAAAATTTTTAATTTCTTCCCCTTTCCTACTCAGTGGTGTCACAATATTTTAACAACAGTTTGGCTAGTTCAGCACACTGTATATCTTTCGTATTCTGTGGTTTTCCTATCAACAGCAGCCGAGACGTTATTCACATCTACAGGTTAATATCATGCAGCAACATGTGAGGAATCGGACTGGTTACTGTAGATATACACCATCTTAGGGCTTATCATTTTGACTATCACCCCGTGGCAAAATCTGCCATACTGGGCCTTAGTTTGCACTTCAGCTATCAAATATCACTCTCTGCTACTTAGATTTAATTTTTCCTTCACTCCTAGCATGAAATACATGCCAGAGATGCAGTTCACAGATAATATTTTCAGAATTAGAGACGTGCAACATATCTCTCCAGTTCCAGAATCTACACTAATGTCTGATCCGTGCGTGCATCTTTATACTTGGAGATCTAACATCAACAGCACCAGAAATTACACATAATGTATAGGTAGGGTGTGTAGGTTGGTTGTCTCGGTTATTCTTTCAGACTCTCTGACTACTGTCGTGTACATTAACTATGACTGTATCTTAACTGCAACAGAAGTATTTTTCCCCATTGGATACCTGATGTACAAATTTTTGAATGTTCAGTCTTTCCATAATGCACATGTACTGCATCACTATGAAAATATCAGCAAGTCAATTTAGCAGTGCACAGTAGCTTGTGACAGTGACCGGCAGCTCGTGGCCACCAAAGTGAACGGATGTTGTTGGTTCGCTATGTTCCACTGTATTATTGAATATTTTTTTGTTATTTTGCACAGTAATTACTGAATGATCATTACCTATTTATCACAATAGAGAATATTTCGCAATTAGTTATTTTAGTACACAAAATGAAGCCAAATGTACAAAGTATAGATCTTGCTTCTAGAATCATTAAAAAACTGCCCAAGTGCATTACCGCAAAAATAAAAATTTTCCTTCCTCCAGAAAAAATTCAGTTCTGAAAGCGGTAGATTATTAAATTTCAATTAATTAATTTATTTGTTTAAGAAATTTTGTTTAAGAAAATTTTCAGCTTCTTATTTATTTTTGGTATTTTTATTTCTGATGTCCAGTGGTTTTATTTAGGTTTTAGCTTCAGTCTTTTAAAAGCCAAAGAATATAAGTCTCTCGTTTTAAATACCACAGGAGAGCTAGATAGATTTCCGGCAGCGTCGGTCTCGCTGATACTCCTCGCCGGAACTGCTCCACCTGAAATCTCTTGAATGCGTATTATTTTGTTGAATTTGTTTATTGTGCCATAGACTAACTAAACATTCACAATGGAGCTTAACAGCGTCCTACAACAATAGTAAAATCTCTCCAACATAAAACACAGTCCGATCTCTGTAATTGCTTCACACAGAGTCCTCAAGTATACATCTTTGGTTACTTAGTCGAGATAGATGCGACCCAGCACGGTACGTCCAATTCTCGCAGGCAGTTTATACTACTCTCGGCATTAATGATTCGCCGCGTCTAAGTTAGTGTCAATTGTTATTAATAGGGTTATTAAACCGGTGTAGATTTCTACACACGCAGAATTCTACCATCCATTGCAGTAACAGTTGTTGTTGTTGTGGTCTTCAGTCCTGAGACTGGTTTGATGCAGCTCTCCATGCTACTCTATCCTGTGCAAGCTTCTTCATCTCACAGTACCTTCTGCAACCTACATCCTTCTGAATCGGCTTAGTGTATTCATCTCTTGGTCTTCCCCTACGATTTTTACCCTCCACGCTGCCCTCCAATGCTAGATTTGTGATCCCTTGATGCCTCAGAACATGTCCTACCAACCGATCCCTTCTTCTGGTCAAGTTGTGCCACAAACTTCTCTTCTCCCCAATCCTATTCAATACTTCCTCATTATTTATGTGATCTACCCATCTAATCTTCAGCATTCTTCTGTAGCACCACATTTCGAAAGCTTCTATTCTCTTCTTGTCCAAATTATTTACCGTCCATGTTTCACTTCCATACATAGCTATACTCCATACAAATACTTTCAGAAATGACTTCCTGACACTTAAATCTATACTCGATGTTAACAAATTTCTCTTCTTCAGAAACGCTTTCCTTGCCATTGCCAGTCTACATTTTATATCCTCTCTACTTCGACCATCATCAGTTATTTTGCTCCCCAAATAGCGAAACTCCTTTACTACTTTAAGTGTCTCATTTCCTAATCTAACAGGTACCTCAACAATTTTTTAACCCTGTTTATTTTATGTAGTTCGATGTCATAGCAGAGGCCATCCCTCTTATAAGTGCTATCACTGTAACATAATATGTGAAATCTTTGTCTGAACTAGCGCTCTCAACCCATTCCACGACTGGCAGTACGGATCCTGATGAGGTCGCAGTTAGCTTGACATACTATTTAGAATGGAGGGTTGTTCTTGCGGCACGTCCACAATATGAACTGCATGATTCTGCTGTTTTTCATGCCAATTTAAAGGCGGTTTGTGCCTTGGGGTTAGTCTGTTGCATGTGTTGACTTGTGTTCTCGGTCATGACTATTTCGGTTCATATTACATCCGAAGCTAAACCAGTTGTTATTTCTTTATCACTTATTGAAATGCAATGCATTATGTGCATTTTGTTGTCCGTTTTGATTTTCAGTTCTGCCCTGTGGTACTGTGCCATTATCACGACAGTCAGTATTCCTGTTGCCATTGTTGGAATGAGATGTGGAATGCGCAAACTGTATGCCACTGTTACTTTTAGAATTCATGAATATGATAGGAAGTCTTCAAAATGGTTCAAATGCCTGTGAGCACTACGAGACTTAACATCTGAGGTCATCAGTCCCCTAGAACTTAGAACTACTTAAACCTAACTAACCTAAGGACATGACACACATCCATGTCCGAGGCAGGATTCGAACCTGCGACCGTAGCGGTCGCGCAGTTCCAGACTGAAGCGCCTAGAACCGCTCGGCCACACGGGCCGGCTAGGAAGTGTTCTAGGTCGGTAACATAAGGTAACTTCTCCTGAATTATTTCGTCCAAAATATTCCTGCAAGCTACCTGGCTTTTTATTACATTCTCCAGGATTGAAGACTTACTATCAGAGATGTTCTTGGACAGAAGACGACCAGTACTTTGCCAAGAACAACACAAATTGTTCAGAAGTAGTACGTTGTACATTTTTCCACAGTTTCCGTTAGCCAGAGGGCGGACTTCACTCTGAAAGTAGGTGGTAGTGAACTGAATTTTCAGGTAATTTTTTTTTTAACGAAACGCCCTTGAATGGTTTAATAAACGTGACATAATAAGTGAGTTGCTTATGTAGAGAGAAAACCTGTAACTGTCTGTACCTCAGCTTTCCTCGGTTATATAATATAACTGCAGCCCGCATTGCGCAAACTGTATGTTCGGGAGATGGGCCAAGTCGTTTAACGTTGTGCCTCCACAAACATGGACTAGTGATAGTGTTCGTGCCACTTGGTCTAGCAATTACAGCCAGTGTACTATGCACACTATTTTTGAATGATGACAGTACTCCGCACAGCTTATTTATTTGCACAGTTACATCAGCCCTCCGCTCAGGTAGGTCATTGTTTAGGACAGGCTTTCACTCGACTAAATTCCTCTCTCGTGGTACCCTGACCAGACACTGCTTGTGGCCTACATCTACATCTACATTCTACATTTATACTCCGCAAGCCACCCAACGGTGTGTGGCGGAGGGCACTTTACGTGCCACTGTCATTATCTCCCTTTCCTGTTCCAGTCGCGTATGGTTCGCGGGAAGAACGACTGTCTGAAAGCCTCTGTGCGCGCTCTAATCTCTCTAATTTTACATTCGTGATCTCCTCGGGAGGTATAAGTAGGGGGAAGCAATATATTCGATACCTCATCCAGAAACGCACCCTCTCGAAACCTGGCGAGCAAGCTACACCGCGATGCAGAGCGCCTCTCTTGCAGAGTCTGCCACTTGAGTTTGTTAAACATCTCCGTAACGCTATCACGGTTACCAAATAACCCTGTGACGAAACGCGCCGCTCTTCTTTGGATCTTCTCTATCTCCTCCGTCAACCCGATCTGGTATGGATCCCACACTGATGAGCAATACTCAAGTATAGGTCGAACGAGTGTTTTGTAAGCCACCTCCTTTGTTGATGGACTACATTTTCTAAGGACTCTCCCAATGAATCTCAACCTGGTACCCGCCTTACCAACAATTAATTTTATATGATCATTCCACTTCAAATCGTTCCGCACGCATACTCCCAGATATTTTACAGAAGTAACTGCTACCAGTGTTTGTTCCGCTATCATATAATCATACAATAAAGGATCCTTCTTTCTATGTATTCGCAATACATTACATTTGTCTATGTTAAGGGTCAGTTGCCACTCCCTGCACCAAGTGCCTATCCGCTGCAGATCTTCCTGCATTTCGCTACAATTTTCTAATGCTGCAACTTCTCTGTATACTACAGCATCATCCGCGAAAAGCCGCATGGAACTTCCGACACTACTTGGACCGTGACTTTCAGTTCAGTATCCACTTTTTCAAAAATCTCCGCTTCTTTATGATTAACACACTGCGAAATAACAATCTGTAAACTTATTCTCCTGCACATTGACGCGCTCCTGCAAGTTTTATATGGGGCGATAGTCATATGGTTAACCTTTTCATTCAGTTGCTGAGCAGAATGCTCAGTTTCAATGTGGGTCCCCTGAAGCAACCGGACACCAGACGGTAACAGCTTCATTGCTTCGGGTTTAGTTTTGTAAGCTTCTTTTAATCCCGATATTTCAGTGGAGATACTCACAAGACTACGGTTCAATTGTTTGACTAATACTTTATTGCATTTACCCATATGTTCGTCCCATTCCATAAATTTTTTGAATGACTGAAAGAACCAGTTAGCACAGAGTTTGGCACCGGTGTCCTAATCATAGAAACTGGAGACAATGGCAATGGCAAAAGTATATTTGTATAGGCGGAAAGGAACGTTATGCAGAATGGCCAAAGTAGGCAAACATACTGAAGGACATGAAGCTGACGAACAAAGTTACCTTCAACAAAAAAATGGTTCAAATGGCTCTGAGCACTATGGGACTTAATATCTGTGGTCATCAGTCCCCTAGAACTTAGAACTACTTAAACCTAACTAACCTAAGGACATTACACACATCCACGCCCGAGGCAGGATTCGAACCTGCGACGTAGCAGTCGCGCGGTTCCGGACTGAGCGCCTAGAACCGTAGACCACCGCGGCCGGCCCTTCAACAAAACATCACGTCAGATTCAGTTTAGTCATTGTTGATGAACGGAGGAAAAATATTCTGAAGCTGTGTACCTGAGACACAGCACTGTAGCGAACTGAAGTCTACATTTACAAAAACGAAGCCGTCGGGATGCTGGTATCCGAGAGTAGTAAGCCACACCAAGAAAAATAAAATTTCAGAATTTATTTTACACTAACAGTTAATTTTACACAAGGCAAATCCGTTGACCTGAGCGCATTCGAATATTGCATTAAACACTAGTAAGGTAATTACTGAATTGTTTAAAAGCAAAGTAAATCAGATATTTTACTCATAAAAAACACTTCCACTTAAGAAGGATCTTTGTGCTTCATCGTTTAATTAACTGGCAGAAGTTTTATAAAATGAGTTAAATTACAATCCACAGCTTAAAAACAATACCAAAAAAGCAAGCCACTAGCCGATGAAAAAAGACAAAGATTGGCAGCGAAAAACTTCGTTCAGAAGCTGGAACAAGAATTATTTAAATTCGCCATAGGTCTCAACAGGCCTTCCTGTCAGATTTAGACAGGTATAATGAAACATTTAGGATTTAGAGTTCTAAATCAAGAGAAAAAGCTATATACCACACATGCCATAAAATCTTAAAACAATGACGTATAATTTATGCGAAGCTGCCAGAGTTGCACATTGTCACAAATCAACAGCACAAGTCAATCGTATCAGAGTTCCAGTAACTCGGTTGATCACAGCAGTCCTCTGGCCCTGTCGCACAAATTTCAGCCGAGTACCATCTAATATCTGTGGGGCTATACCTGGTGAAATTCACTTTTTCCTGGCGTCGTTAAATAAATTTAACACTAGTTACAACCCATATCGGCAAAAGATACCATAATTAAAATGCTTTGCCATAGTGAACGGCCTCCTATTCCAGTTCAAAGCAAGGTTCGCAATATTTACAGATTAAATTAAACCACAAGAGCACACAAGTTACAGTTGGCATAACCTTTGGAATCTTAAATGAAAGGTATAAATAAATTTAACGTATTGTACCACAACAATTTTTCGCCGACACATCAGTGATCTGATCTGATCTCGCACAATCGTTATAAATATTTACCTACGCAAGTAGTATGTTCACTGGCTTCAGTACAACTAAGCCCAATTAAGATATAACTCAGCAGACGAAGGATCGCAAATATCTTCCATTATCTGATGAATGATGACTGCCACAACGATCTCACAGCAGATAGACTTCTGTTATCTACCTTCGTGGCACGATCAGAATGTGGCTCCGTGTAGTGTCCCTTTTGCAATATTCACCTTTATCGAGATGAAACATAAATAAAAATGACTGTATGTGAGTCAAAATGAATTGCAAACATTGATTTATCTGCGAAAGGTAATAACACTGACTGTAAAAATATACAATATAGATCGATAGATGCAGAAAAGACATTATTTATATTGTATGAGATTATAATGCGTAAGTAATTAAAAGAAGTATTATCATCTTTGTAAGAGTATAAAACGCAATGCAATGTTCATTCTTCTGTCTAGTCTGTTTTGTTTTGTTCGTTCTGGTGTTAGCTGGAATAAGGTACGCAAGCTACTGTTCTGCGCTAGCATTTGTTTCCGTCGTAACGTAATTGCAAATATTTGATGGTGTAAACTGTGTCCTAGTAAGAGTATATTAGTATAAAGTGATTTCCGTGTGTTATTTCAAGAACCTACGCCACATTTATCTTATGAAAAGAATATTTAATGAAAATTATTTAGCATATTTCCAGCTGCTGCGGAGCGAGTAACAGTGATCTCTGACTGTTAACAATTAGCCGCCATTACGCGGTACATTTAAAAATATTTTTTCACAGCACAATGTCTGATAGCCGGAGCGGAAGACATTATGTTAAAATATTCAGTGAGATTAATTGTAGGAATCCAGTGAAATAATTTTATTAAAACTTGTCTATTTTTTGTGATAGTAATAATTTTAGAGCTGAGTAATACTACGCTATTGGATTTACAGTAATTTGTAGGGAGCCTGGCACTCGGTAAAACCAGATACAATACGTAATTGGCAACCTAAGAAAATCATTATTTTGCTTATTATATCTCTGTATTTTTTTTTTTTTTTGAAAGCTAAACGTAAAAACTAACTTCACTAAAAATCAGTAACAGATCACGATAAATCAAAGGACAAAGAAATTTACTAGGAGAGTGTTTCCTCTAAATAAATAGTTACAGAGGATCGCAAATATCTTCCATTATCTGATAAATGATGACTGCCACAACGATCTCACAGCAGATAGACTTCTGTTATCTACCTTCGTCGCACGATAAGAATGTGGCTCCGTCGCATGGAAATGTCCCAGACCAGCAATGGAGACGCCATGAAAGAACCTGGGAATTAATATGTGGCTATCAGTCACATAGCCAGCTCCAAACGGAAAGCTCGCCACCTTTCCAAGTTGGCAGTTGTCACCGTACGTGGGCTCTGTTGAAGTGTTCGCCGTTGCCAGGAAACGCCTTGACCGATCTACTTCCAAGGCCCACCTACAGCGCAGCGGTTGCACACCGTCTTAAAACCGGCGCGTGCGGAACTTATGCACTCTCAACATGCGCCACGGACATAGTGGACACGGGGTGGCGAAGTCTTTCGGCATTTGAGGAATGGCCAACAGATGGCGCTCGAAATGCAGGATGCTGCTTTTCAACGTGTCAGCGTGATGTCAGTGACACGCCGATTTGTCACAGAATCGCATCATCCCCATCCTGGCTGATGAACACCTGCTGGAAGACACGACTTTCGTGCAGGATGGCGCTCCATCCACTATTGCTAGACGTGTGAAAGGTCTCTTGCGTCCATCGTTTGGTGAAGATCACGTGTTGAGCCGCCACCTTCCGTCACGCTTGGCCTCCTAGGTTCCTAGGCTTGAATCAGTGAGACAATTGGTTTTGCGGCTACCTCAAGTCGCAAGTATACAACGATCGTTCACCTCAGTAGGGATGCTGAAAGACAACTTCCGATGGCGATTTCTCGCCACACGTACTGACACGCTGTGCAGTGCTGTTCACAGCAAGGCCACCTGACTACAAGTATTGTTGAACAATAACAACCACAATGAGTGTCACAAAAGGGTTAAAATGGCTCTGAGCACTGTGGGACAACTTCTGAGGTCATCAGTCCCCTAGAAATTAGAACTACTTAAACCAAACTAACCTAAGGACATCACACACATCCACAGGATTCGAACCTACGACCGTAGAGGTCTCGCGGTTCCAGACTGTAGCGCCTAGAGCCGCTCGGCTATCCTGAGTGTCACATTTTACCTGTCTACCTACATTATTCCGTGAAGTATTGAATTATAAAATGTTAATGGACTCTTAAGTCAGACCAAGAGACTGGACAGTTCATCGTGGCATTCAGTACGTCTCAGTGCCATTCCGTTCAGCGATCGAACGAAAGAGACATCGCTAACGACTTTTCTACGTGCTGGCACAGAATTAATTTATCACTCATCTCACTTTTAAAATCTCATCGAGCAGGCGATTGTCTAAACAGTGTACTTATGGTACCAAATTATACTGATGCAGTAGTGGTAAATTATAATTCTAATATGTTTCACCGAGTATCACAGTTACACTTCCGTACCTGGTTTTCGATTCTCTTACAATATGAGAACGTTCGTTCAGAAGCATGTTGTAAGTCAAGCTGTAGTAATGCCACGAACAGCAGAGAAGCAGCAAAAACTGACTGAGCTATACGAGGACTATTCGGAAGATGAGGCCCAATGGAGTGCGAAATGGAAATAACAGTGAAAATCCAACGAAGCTTTGCACTGTTGTGTTGAGCAGGGTCTCTTGCACGCCCGCCCGTCGACTGCGTCAAGTCGCTCTTTTAAGTTCTGAGAGCACAGTGACCACGTGAGGCAATTGAGCACCCTGTGTGCTGGACATCTCCTAGAGGACATCCCACTTCAGTTAGCTATGAGGCACTGGTTTCACCGCAGTGGTGCACCACCCTATTATTGTAGAGAGGTTAGGGAATATGTCAACAACGTGTACCCCTAACGTCGGACAGGTCGTGGTGGTCGCATTCTATGGCTAGCGAGATCGCTTGATTTAACGCCCTTGGATGTTGTCTTATGTGGTTATATCAAATCCAGGATTTACGAAACGTAACCGGAATATCAAGATGTGTTAAAAGAACTAATACGTCATTCTTGCACTTCAGTATTTGCAGAAATGCTAAGAGGTATCCATGTTAATACCGAGAGGTGTTTAGATCAATGCATCCAACAAGACTGACATGAATTTGAATGCTGTTATAAAGATCTGTCATTCTATGACATAGGTGTAAAGGAACATCATTCACGGTGATCATTGTATTCATTGTTCTTTGTATAGTAGGCTTTACGTAATACTGCCAATTTTGAAGCACAGATTGCTTTATTATGTGTTGTTAATAAATTAGGTGTCATACGTTGATGTGTTTGCAAACATATAATTATTGTGCTATGATCCTTGAGCGTGTTGTTTTGGTCAGGAATCAAACCCAGCACCTCTCCTACAGCAAGCAAGTTTTCTAGCTACGAGCGTTTTCAAGTGCTGGCTGTAAGTTTAGCAGGGTCTACTCTCTGTTGGTGTGGAGCCTCTTTTACTGTTCTACGTAAACAAACTTTTGGGCGTCTGTGGTATCCGGAATTAATTAACGTCAACGGAGGACGGCGTACGTGGGTCACCTGGTATATACACTCCTGGAAATTGAAATAAGAACACCGTGAATTCATTGTCCCAGGAAGGGGAAACTTTATTGACACATTCCTGGGGTCAGATACATCACATGATCACACTGACAGAACCACAGGCACATAGACTCAGGCAACAGAGCATGCACAATGTCGGCACTAGTACAGTGTATATCCACCTTTCGCAGCAATGCAGGCTGCTATTCTCCCATGGAGACGATCGTAAAGATGCTGGATGTAGTCCTGTGGAACGGCTTGCCATGCCATTTCCACCTGGCGCCTCAGTTGGACCAGCGTTCGTGCTGGACGTGCAGACCGCGTGAAACGACGCTTCATCCAGTCCCAAACATGCTCAATGGGGGACAGATCCGGAGATCTTGCTAGCCAGGGTAGTTGACTTACACCTTCTAGAGCACGTCGGGTGGCACGGGACACATGCGGACGTGCACTGTCCTGTTGGAACAGCAAGTTCCCTTGCCGGTCTAGGAATGGTAGAACGATGGGTTCGATGACGGTTTGGATGTACCGTGCACTATTCAGTGTCCCCTCGACGATCACCAGTGTTGTACGACCAGTGTAGGAGATCGCTCCCCACACCATGAAGCCGGGTGTTGGCCCTGTGTGCCTCAGTCGTATGCAGTCCTGATTGTGGCGCTCACCTGCACGGCGCCAAACACGCATACGACCATCATTGGCACCAAGGCAGAAGCGACTCTCATCGCTGAAGACGACACGTCTCCATTCGTCCCTCCATTCACGCCTGTCGCGACACCACTGGAGGCGGGCTGCACGATGTTGGGGCGTGAGCGGAAGACGGCCTAACGGTGTGCGGGACCGTAGCCCAGCTTCATGGAGACGGTTGCGAATGGTCCTCGCCGATACCCCAGGAGCAACAGTGTCCCTAATTTGCTGGGAAGTGGCAGTGCGGTTCCCTACGCCACTGCGTAGGATCCTACGGTCTTGGCGTGCATCCGTGCGTCGCTGCGGTCCGGTCCCAGGTCGACGGGCACGTGCACCTTCCGCCGACCACTGGCGACAACATCGATGTACT
This sequence comes from Schistocerca cancellata, assembly GCF_023864275.1. Classification (NCBI taxonomy): domain Eukaryota; kingdom Metazoa; phylum Arthropoda; class Insecta; order Orthoptera; family Acrididae; genus Schistocerca; species Schistocerca cancellata. The sequence goes on from NC_064626.1 coordinate 99,606,988, forward strand.
GTGGAGACCTCACGCCCCACGTGTTGAGCAATTCGGCGGTACGTCCACCCGGCCTCCCGCATGCCCACTATACGCCCTCGCTCAAAGTCCGTCAACTGCACATACGGTTCACGTCCACGCTGTCGCGGCATGCTACCAGTGTTAAAGACTGCGATGGAGCTCCGTATGCCACGGCAAACTGGCTGACACTGACGGCGGCGGTGCACAAATGCTGCGCAGCTAGCGCCATTCGACGGCCAACACCGCGGTTCCTGGTGTGTCCGCTGTGCCGTGCGTGTGATCATTGCTTGTACAGCCCTCTAGCAGTGTCCGGAGCAAGTATGGTGGGTCTGATACACCGGTGTCAATGTGTTCTTTTTTCCATTTCCAGGAGTGTATGTCGTAGGGTTTCGAGTAACTGAGTGAAATGGTAGATAAGTGTATGTAGGGCCTATCACCTTTTCTTATAACCCAAAGCGTTATGAATGTGTGGAGCACGTTATCATTCTCAGAAAAATATCATACAGTACTTTTTCTCCTGCTCGCTTCAACAAACTAGCTTCGGCAGAATGTAATGGACCCAACCTTAACTCCGTCTTGCCTGCAAATCCTGCCCCGGGCACTCATTCTGCTGCCGTGAATGTCGCACAGTTTCCGATACGTCCATAAGACCCGGGTCTGGTGAAAGAGGGCGGCGACTGATTTATGGGGAGGACGTGGCGACAGCGCCCAGATCCTTCTAGAGCCGACAAGGTGAGCAAGTGTCGGCGCAAAAATGGGTCACAGCGAACTCCCACAAACTCCTTAGTTTCTGCTGCAATGGCAAGGTCTGGATCCCATGTACATCACGTAACGCTAACTATACGAATATAGTTACCTACGAACGCTTCTTCTCTTCTAACCAAGTTTTGGCGTATATTAGCAATCGTATACACGAAAACTTCACGTGATGTCACTATTTGCACTGAGCTACAGTAAAGCTACAGCAACCCTCATTCCAACCAGTAAAAATATGTTTATTTTAATATAATCTGGATGTGCCATCGAGGAAATAAAATACTGGATGTGGATCGTAGCACTAGCTACTTTTTTCTTTCTTCTTTCTTTCATTATAGACGTAATACATATACCACATGTATACAAAATTGTTAAATTTTTTATGAATTATTTCGCTAAGAGAACAATTTACAATATCAGCAAACCATGTAAACATCACAGATAAATACCGCTGAAATTTTTATTTTATTTTATTTCATTTTTGAGATCAACATAGATTATTTGAAATCTCTCATTCTCCAAACTTTTAATTCCTTCTGAAAACATATCATTTTAAAGTTATTTGAATTCAAAACTTTTGTGTGCTACAATGACGCAGGTTTTTGTTTTTCTCAAAGCACATATTTTCACTAAAATAGCATGTTAGATTGGAAGTTATTCAAATTAAAATACAAGGCTTGTCCGGAAAGTAAGTTCCGATCCGTCACGAAACGGAAACTAGATTTAAAATCAGAAATGTTTTATTTGCCACAGTTGGCTCCACTTTCCAGTTACGTCTCTACATAGTCGCCGCTCCAGCTAGGACATCTCTCACACCATTATACCAACTTTCCAATAACCTCGTCATAGAAGGCAGCCCCCTGTGCTTCCCGCCAATTCTCTACGCTCATCTATAGCTCGTTGTCTGTGCGAAAATGTTGTGTTCATAGCCAGTAGTTAATGTGAGCAGAGATGAAACTCAGAGGGAGCCAATAACCGGCTGTAGTGCGGTTGATCAAACACTTCACATCGAAAATGCTGCAGGAGCATTTTCATTGCCCCTGCAGATTGCGACCGAGAATTGTCACGAATGACAGGTCTGTAATGTGGGCTGCATAACATCAGGCGAAATCTGTCACCATTACCTCACACTTGACGGTAGACGCTATTTTCTGCGCATCTTTATGTGCTCGCCATGCGCTCAGAACTGAAAAGAGCGAAGTGATGCAACCGACAAGGATACTAGAGACACTGTCAAACTCATATGTGCAAAGCTGTACTAGATTTTCGCAGTGGTTTCCATTTCTTGACCGATCGGAACTTACTTTCCGGATATTCCTCGTATTTAACTTCGTGGAAAGTTTTTTGGGAACACTGGGAATCGCTGTACTCATAATCCCTATGCACCTTAAAAGTTATTTGTTATAAGGCAGTAAATGTTATTTTTTTCATTTTTCAAATATGCAGCTTTTCGTTGAATAAATTTACTTCGCTGCCCATTGTATCTTTCTGCCTTTTATTTTCTTGGACAGTAAGATGGAGCAATGCTTCCATTACACAAGAACTTAAGTCTAATTTCGAGTGTCACTCACATACACTTCAGATTCCTTGGACACATATTGAGGGAATGTTTCAGACAAGACTATACTGTAAGCCAAAATCGAAGGCAAAATACCACGAGGAAGAGCAGGAAGTTCACCATTTGATCTGCCGAAGAAGACTACCGGCTGACTGGTTCACGTTATATTAATAGCAATTGAAGATCGCTTTTGCAAGTAAGTCGTTATTGACTGGTTATGTGGACTATTTTACTGTCTTCGAACGTAAATATCTGAATGCCTTACTAGGGGCGTTAATTAGTAATTGGAATTCAATGCAAACCAAGTTGTTGATGGTAAATGACTCTTCGACCGCCAAGGGAACTTTATTGTGTCAAATTCACTTTCGTAGTAATCAGACAAGTAAGCCGAGGAACTACACTGTATTTTCCTTCTGCAGGTATTTTAGATGACCTCTCCACGCTCAGCGGTGAGAGCAACATGGACAGAGCGAGACTGGCCTGCAGGCAGTAAACTACTGCAGATGACGCTCTAAAGCCTGCAGCTGAAATGTTCGTCTTAGTGCGACGAAATTTTAATTAAATTGTCTATGAAGTAGTGCGAGAAGAATCTTGCAGAATTACAAGTCGTATCTAAAAAGAATTCGTTGTGGATGTAAGAGGTCCCGGACAGAAATTGCAGCCAAGGAACTGCGACACGGGCATTTGTTGAAAAATGGCTCTGGATGACAGCACGGCGGACCATAACTATCTATATCACTGCAGCCGTGATGAAACTGTGTAACATGTTCGTCAGCACAAATTACGACTGCTCATCTGTTATAACGCAAGTACTTTTATGTAACCCCGTAATTGCCAATGTGTAGGGAGTAACAGTCATCTCAGCGTTAGTGTTCTAATTCTGAAATTTTGCTGCAGTATAGCGTATATGATTTCTGTATTTCTGTGTTCCAAGATCACCTATAGACATTCTTGATCCTGCCTCTTTTGTCATTTTAAAAAAGAGTTAATTAGTGCTACACTACGATTTCAAGAAAGGGGTAATCGTCTTAAACGAAGTTTTCAATATGTCGTGTATGGCGTTTATTTAACAAAGAAACATGAAATATAAAGTGCTGCAATTGGGAATGACTTTCTATGGTTTCGTAGTTCAATCGATAGGAACTGAACCTTTATTCGAACACTTTATTCTCATTCTGTCTGTCTGTCCCACTGTTGACAACTTTTATTCTCAGGCACATATAGACGTGTGTGTCACATACTGAGATCTGCGGTCACTTAGCGCTATAAAATACCGAATCAGCTCGATTCAGTCAAAGATACGGCCATTTATGTCAGATATTTTGACGTTCGCAGACTCACTCATCAATAGCTGTGGGGTAATTCCCGTTGAACTAGAATCATCAAATTTGGCAAGAAGCTAGTTCTCACAGTACAAGCAAAGGAAAAAAATTAGGAAATTGTTAAACTGTAGTTATATCGCACGAAAAATATTTCTTTAGCCATTTAAACGTTCTTGGAATCCTCGAGACTGACGTGTTTCCATTATCAATATCGATAACAGGCAAAAACGCAAAAATCTTCGAGATTCTCGATTGCAGGAATGTATGAGCCAATGAGCCATCTGTAATTAAGTTTGTACGGAACAAACTGCTAGCATCTGGATATATATATATTCTCGTGGATCGTTCTCTTATGCTAACTAATTTACAGACAGTCAGGTGAATTATAGATGAATCAGAATCACAGTCATAAAGGTAACTTGCCTACTCGCTCGCCCTCAGGCTTCTCAAACTCTGAAAACCCGAGTCTGTCTGCTGCTCATGTGTTCAGCAATATATATATATATAAAATAAAGTTTAGAAGTCACATAGTTTACAGTTTGTTAGTGAGAAATTCAGCAGATTATAGTTTCACCATATATATATATATATATATATATATATATATATATATATATATATATATATATAAAACTATAATCTGCTGAATTTCTCACTAACAAACTGTAATCTATGTGACTTCTAAACTTTATTTTATATATATATATATATATATATATATATATATATATATATATATATATATATATATATATACATTCTCGTGGATCGTTCTCTTATGCTAACTAATTTACAGACAGTCAGGTGAATTATAGATGAATCAGAATCACAGTCTGCTGCTCATGTGTTCAGCAATATATATATATATATATATATATATATATATATATATATATATATATATATATATATATATTGCTGAACACATGAGCAGCAGACAGACTCTGGTTTTCAGAGTTTGAGAAGCCTGAGGGCGAGCGAGTAGGCAACAGTCATCGAGTCACATCCTAGCACAGTAGTAGTGGCAGAGTCATAGTGAGATGTGGGATCGTGTGAACATGAGCTGCTTGGACAGCGAAGGTGCCACGGAGAGATTTCTACTTGATTTGATGCATGATATGTAGCGTGAAGATGAACGATTATTTTTATTACGATTGTGGAAAGAGACAGAACTTCAGAACAAGGTAACTTATTATTTAAGTCTGCAGGCTCTCGTGGCAGTTGTCACTGAAGTTAAAATCTTCTGGGTTATGAGGGCGCGTCATGTTGAGTTTGTTAGGTGCAAGCACGAGTTCAGTAACTATTGCTGTGTTGAGTTATATCTACATGCTGGCAGTCAGGGAGAACGTCTTTGTAATACAACACATTTAAATTACATAACACTTACCGAGCGCGATGGCTCAGTGGTTAGCACGCTGGACTCGTATTCGGGAGATCGACAGTTCAAACCCGCGTCCGTCTATCCTGATTTAGGTTTTCCGTGATTTCCCTAAATCGATTAAGGCAGAAGTCGGGACAGTTCATCTGGAAGCGCACGACCGACTTCCTTCTTCATCCGTCCCTAATAAGATGCGACCGATGATCTTGTTGTTTGGTCCTCTCTCCCGAATCAACCAACATAACAGTTAGTCATTTTGAGTATTCTTGTGGATGGTTCTCTTATGCTAACTAATTTACAGACAGTCAGGTGAATTATACACTCCTGGAAATTGAAATAAGAACACCGTGAATTCATTGTCCCAGGAAGGGGAAACTTTATTGACACATTCCTGGGGTCAGATACATCACATGATCACACTGACAGAACCACAGGCACATAGACACAGGCAACAGAGCATGCACAATGTCGGCACTAGTACAGTGTATATCCACCTTTCGCAGCAATGCAGGCTGCTATTCTCCCATGGAGACGATCGTAGAGATGCTGGATGTAGTCCTGTGGAACGGCTTGCCATGCCATTTCCACCTGGTGCCTCAGTTGGACCAGCGTTCGTGCTGGACGTGCAGACCGCGTGAGACGACGCTTCATCCAGTCCCAAACATGCTCAATGGGGGACAGATCGGGAGATCTTGCTGGCCAGGGTAGTTGACTTACACCTTCTAGAGCACGTTGGGTGGCACGGGATACATGCGGACGTGCATTGTCCTGTTGGAACAGCAAGTTCCCTTGCCGGTCTAGGAATGGTAGAACGATGGGTTCGATGACGGTTTGGATGTACCGTGCACTATTCAGTGTCCCCTCGACGATCACCAGTGGTGTACGGCCAGTGTAGGAGATCGCTCCCCACACCATGATGCCGGGTGTTGGCCCTGTGTGCCTCGGTCGTATGCAGTTCTGATTGTGGCGCTCACCTGCACGGCGCCAAACACGCATACGACCATCATTGGCACCAAGGCAGAAGCGACTCTCATCGCTGAAGACGACACGTCTCCATTCGTCCCTCCATTCACGCCTGTCGTAACACCACTGGAGGCGGACTGCACGATGTTGGGGCGTGAGCGGAAGACGGCCTAACGGTGTGCGGGACCGTAGCCCAGCTTCATGGAGACGGTTGCGAATGGTCCTCGCCGATACCCCAGGAGCAACAGTGTCCCTAATTTGCTGGGAAGTGGCGGTGCGGTCCCCTACGGCACTGCGTAGGATCCTACGTTCTTGGCGTGCATCCGTGCGTCGCTGCGGTCCGGTCCCAGGTCGACGAGCACGTGCACCTTCCGCCGACCACTGGCGACAACATCGATGTACTGTGGAGACCTCACGCCCCACGTGTTGAGCAATTCGGCGGTACGTCCACCCGGCCTCCCGCATGCCCAATATACGCCCTCGCTCAAAGTCCGTCAACTGTACATACGGTTCACGTCCACGCTGTCGCGGCATGCTACCAGTGTTAAAGACTGCGATGGAGCTCCGTATGCCACGGCAAACTGGCTGACACTGACGGCGGCGGTGCACAAATGCTGCGCAGCTAGCGCCATTCGACGGCCAACACCGCGGTTCCTGGTGTGTCCGCTGTGCCGTGCTTGTGATCATTGCTTGTACAGCCCTCTCGCAGTGTCCGGAGCAAGTATGGTGGGTCTGACACACCGGTGTCAATGTGTTCTTTTTTCCATTTCCAGGAGTGTAGATGAATCAGAATCACAGTCATAAAGGTAACTTGCAGGAAGGAGTTCATGTTCAAAAGTACCGAAGCTACAACAATTACAGTTTTGAATCTGTAAGCAAAAGTTTAGAAGTCACATAGTTTTCAGTTTGTTAGTGAGAAATTCAGCAGATTATAGTTTCACCATACAACTCCCAACCATAAAATTTACTTTCGCAGTTATACTTCCCCAAAAGCAGCTTGCGTCTGCCAATCAGAGCAAGACGATGGCTGGGAGATGAAACCAGAAACTTCCTTGTCTACTCCCAACTCCCAAACTTCAAAAAACTACATATGGTTTGGATGACTGAAAGCTGTGGCCAATGTTATGAACCGGAATATCGCTTGTTCCATAAAGACCAAGGTGCATGCAGCAGAAACCTCCCACTCTTTGCGTAAAATTCGCACATTAATAACCAAGGTTGTTGGTATTGACCTGGAGCAGTGTCCCAGAGATTGGTCACACTCTTAGCAGCAAGCACTGTGGTGGAAAGGCGACACATTCGACTGGGCACACCTAAATTTTTGAGCAAAAGCAGCCGTCCTGGCATCCCATTCTTTGTTGACCAAGCAGTAAAGCCATGTTAATTTATTCCCTGAGAACGACAGTGGCGACACGACCGTCTATGCGCTCACCAAGGACAGGACTCGGCTCTAGCCAGCAAAAGCACGGAACGGGTCCCCCTCCTACATCCACAAGACTGCTCAGTTCCCAAGTAATACACTCCTGGAAATGGAAAAAAGAACACATTGACACCGGTGTGTAAGACCCACCATACTTGCTCCGGACACTGCGAGAGGGCTGTACAAGCAATGATCACACGCACGGCACAGCGGACACACCAGGAACCGCGGTGTTGGCCGTCGAATGGCGCTAGCTGCGCAGCATTTGTGCACCGCCGCCGTCAGTGTCAGCCAGTTTGCCGTGGCATACGGAGCTCCATCGCAGTCTTTAACACTGGTAGCATGCCGCGACAGCGTGGACGTGAACCGTATGTGCAGTTGACGGACTTTGAGCGAGGGCGTATAGTGGGCATGCGGGAGGCCGGGTGGACGTACCGCCGAATTGCTCAACACGTGGGGCGTGAGGTCTCCACAGTACATCGATGTTGTCGCCAGTGGTCGGCGGAAGGTGCACGTGCCCGTCGACCTGGGACCGGACCGCAGCGACGCACGGATGCACGCCAAGACCGTAGGATCCTACGCAGCGCCGTAGGGGACCGCACCGCCACTTCCCAGCAAATTAGGGACACTGTTGCTCCTGGGGTATCGGCGAGGACCATTCGCAACCGTCTCCATGAAGCTGGGCTACGGTCCCGCACACCGTTAGGCCGTCTTCCGCTCACGCCCCAACATCGTGAAGCCTGCCTCCAGCGGTGTCGCGACAGGCGTGAATGGAGGGACGAATGGAGACGTGTCGTCTTCAGCGATGAGAGTCGCTTCTGCCTTGGTGCCAATGATGGTCGTATGCGTGTTTGGCGCCGTGCAGGTGAGCGCCACAATCAGGACTGCATACGACCGAGGCACACAGGGCCAACACCCGACATCATGGTGTGGGGAGCGATCTCCTACACTGGCCTCACACCACTAGTGATCGTCGAGGGGACACTGAATAGTGCACGGTACATCCAAACCGTCATCGAACCCATCGTTCTACCATTCCTAGACCGGCAAGGGAACTTGCTGTTCCAACAGGACAATGCACGTCCGCATGTATTCCGTGCCACCCAACGTGCTCTAGAAGGTGTAAGTCAACTACCCTGGCCAGCAAGATCTCCGGTTCTGTCCCCCATTGAGCATGTTTGGGACTGGATGAAGCGTCGTCTCACGCGGTCTGCACGTCCAGCACGAACGCTGGTCCAACTGAGGCGCCAGGTGGAAATGGCATGGCAAGCCGTTCCACAGGACTACATCCAGCATCTCTACGATCGTCTCCATGGGAGAATAGCAGCCTGCATTGCTGCGAAAGGTGGATATACACTGTACTAGTGCCGACATTGTGCATGCTCTGTTGCCTGTGTCTATGTGCCTGTGGTTCTGTCAGTGTGATCATGTGATGTATCTGACCCCAGGAATGTGTCAATAAAGTTTCCCCTTCCTGGGACAATGAATTCACGGTGTTCTTATTTCAATTTCCAGGAGTGTACATTCCTTTCCTAATGAAACTCATTCACTGCCTTCCGCTAACAAACAGGAACTAGGGACTACGCTGGAGAGCATTTTGCGGTCGAGGAAACCGCAGATATTTCCTTCGAAGCAAACAAGGTCAGTGCTCTGAATAAATCAACCATGAAATACTGCCACAAAAATGAAACAGTATAGGTTAGCAATAAGTGACAGTCGTATCGCTAAGGGGAGACGGAAGGCAGGTGGGCTTAAAAAATTCTATTTTTAGATGTTAGCATATTTGAAATGCCTGGTCTTCCTTGCATGAAACAGTTATTGTGTTATGTAAATACGACAATTTTTTTCGTGAGATGTGATGGTTTCCCTGACGCTCTGCGCAATATGTGGACGGTGACAGCAAGGCTTATGACTGGGTATGTGCAGAACAACCCTATGGTTCTAATGTCACAATTTCTAAATTAGAGTGCATTGGGTATGTCCAGAAGAGAATGGGGTCCAGGTTGAGATGTTGAAAGAAAAGTCAAAAATACTATTGGAAGATGGTAAGAAGATAGGTGGTAAAGGTCGCCTGACATATTCTGAAATAGATTACAGAATTATTATGGCTTGGCCATAAGAAGAAATGTAGGGAATTACAAAACTTGAAAAAAGCTGTATGGGCTATCTTTTTTCTATAAGCTTTCCACAAATGAAAATCGAGTGCACGGTCTTAGCCCGAATGATCCTGACACCTGGTGCAAGTACAGAAGAAGTGCCTGATGTGGCCACAAACATTCTTTACCTGCATCAGTAAGGAATGAAATTACCTATATTTAGAGACCACTGTAAAGTTACCTAGTTGAAGAAATGTCTTCATGGGAGAACCCAAAATTTAAATGGATGTGTGAATTCTGTCTTCTGGAACCAGTTACCGAAAACTGTATTTGTTCAGAATGAGATTTTCACTCTGCAGCGGAGTGTGCGCTGATATGAAACTTCCTGGCAGATTAAAACTGTGTGCCCGACCGAGACTCGAACTCGGGACCTTTTGCCTTTCGCGGGCAAGTGCTCTACCATCTGAGCTACCGAAGCACGACTCACGCCCGGTACTCACAGCTTTACTTCTGCCAGTGCCTCGTCTCCTACCTTCCAAACTTTGTATTTGTTCAACTTACAACCCTCAAATTTGGTGGTTATGATGATATTTTATGCTTCAATGATGGTGTAATTAGAAAAATGGATATTTGGAATTATTGGGCTTAAAATCAAGTAGAAATACTGCAAAATACTTGGTGCAAATAGATAAAGACAGAATCCGCAAAGCAGATATTGCTAAATTAAAATCAACAAAAGCAGCCAGACAGAAGAGAAGAGGGACCAAGAGAAGAAAAGAAGATCATTATGATCCAGATGATGCTAAGTATGGTAAGTAATTCTCATCAATTACTATACTAGAATTGCAATATTAAACCTTAAATGCATTTTTCTCAAAACTACATTTTTTATACTTTCAGGTACCATTATTTGATAAGCTAATGGGGTTAGAAACATGAAATTTGGTCAATTTGTACTGCAGATGGTAATAAGATATTACAAGTAAATTGAAAACCACCAAACAATCAGAAACTGTTTGATACTCGTAATAATTAATGTACAAAAATAAGTTAAATTTTACTGGTGAAAGAATAAAATTTTTTTCTTCAAAACCATAAGAGGTATTATGTACACTTTACTTGAAAATTGAGGCATATATGCTATATACATGAAGTAAAAATTCCATTGTTTTATCACTTACAGTTCTTTTGAAAAGTGTACCTACTCAAAGGGTAAAATAGCATTGGCAGAATAGTGATAAAATTGGCTTCCGTCTTTGTCATCCAGGTACACTGGCTTCTTTGAAATGCCTACTCAGAAGTAAAAATCCTGTAACTAAACTAACACATACAGCACAAAATACAGAATTACACAACAACCCTGAGATGTAAGGGTACTGTATTGCGGTTGCCGTTGCTAACAGAACAGCTCAGCTAACCGACATTCTGCTCGTCTTCCACCACGTCCCGTGAACACACACACGAGGCGAAAGTTGGGAAATGGTTCATTTGTGAACTTACCCACATTTATGTGTAACACTATTAATGGACCACTAAACTGCGGAAAGAACACACACTAGAAGCAAAGTAAAGCCGTACTGAATAACAGCTTGATGCAGCTCGGTGTTGTATTATTGAATACAACGAAAAAGAGACGCAAGTGAATGGAAGAACTTTGTTTCCGAACGAGATCAAGGTCGACGTTTATAGTGGTGAGCCGGTATTTTGAGCGCAGTACACATACATAGAGCCAACGGCCTTGGCACAGTGGTAACACCAGTTCCCATCAGATGACCGAAGTTCAACCGTGTCAATCTTGGGTCGCAATTCTATGGGTGTCCGTTCGGGTCTGCCGAGCGCTGTTGGCTAGCAGAGTGCGCTCAATCCTTGTGAGGCCAACTGAGGTGCTTTTTGGCTGGACCTCAAGAGAAATACGACTTCCAGTTTCTTAAGCAATCAAACTCTGATTTATGAAACAGTTTCAAACGTTCACTTACTTTACAGAGGAGCTGATGTGTTTTAAGAAAACCTAGACTTTCTTTCAGCTCAATGTACACTCCTGGAAACTGAAATAAGAACACCGTGAATTCATTGTCCCAGGAAGGGGAAACTTTATTGACACATTCCTGGGGTCAGATACATCACATGATCACACTGCCAGACCCACAGGCTCATAGACACAGGCAACAGGGTATGCACAATGTCGGCACTAGTACAGTGTATATCCACCTTTCGCAGCAATGCAGGCTGCTATTCTCCCATGGAGACGATCGTAGAGATGCTGGATGTAGTCCTGTGGAGCGGCTTGCCATGCCATTCCCACCTATCGCCTCAGCTGGACCAGCGTTCGTGCTGGACGTGCAGACCGCGTGAGACGACGCTTCATCCAGTCCCAAACATGCTCAATGGGGAACAGATCCGGAGATCTTGCTGGCCAGGGTAGTTGACTTACACCTTCTAGAGCACGTTGGGTGGCACGGGATATATGCGGACGTGCATTGTCCTGTTGGAACAGCAAGTTCCCTTGCCGGTCTAGGAATGGTAGAACGATGGGTTCGATGACGGTTTGGATGTACCGTGCACTATTCAGTGTCCCCTCGACGATCACCAGTGGTGTATGGCCAGTGTAGAAGATCGCTCCCCACACCATGATGCCGGGTGTTGGCCCTGTGTGCCTCGGTCGTATGCAGTCCTGATTGTGGCGCTCACCTGCACGGCGCCAAACACGCATACGACCATCATTGGCACCAAGGCAGAAGCGACTCTCATCACTGAAGACGACACGTCTCCATTCGTCCCTCCATTCACGCCTGTCGCGACACCACTGGAGGCGGGCTGCACGATGTTGGGGCGTGAGCGGAAGACGGCCTAACGGTGTGCGGGACCGTGGCCCAGCTTCATGGAGACGGTTGCGAATGGTCCTCGCCGATACCCCAGGAGCAACAGTGTCCCTAATTTGCTGGGAAGTGGCGGTGCGGTCCCCTACGGCACTGCGTAGGATCCTACGGTCTTGGCGTGCATCCGTGGGTCGCTGCGGTCCGGTCCCAGGTCGACGGGCACGTGCACCTTCCGCCGACCACTGGCGACAACATCGATGTACTGTGGAGACCTCACGCCCCACGTGTTGAGCAATTCGGCGGTACGTCCACCCGGCCTCCCTCATGCCCACTATACGCCCTCGCTCAAAGTCCGTCAACTGCACATACGGTTCACGTCCACGCTGTCGCGGCATGCTACCAGTGTTAAAGACTGCGATGGAGCTCCGTATACCACGGCAAACTGGCTGACACTGACGGCGGCGGTGCACAAATGCTGCGCAGCTAGCGCCATTCGACGGCCAACACCGCGGTTCCTGGTGTGTCCGCTGTATCGTGCGTGTGATCATTGCTTGTACAGCCCTCTCGCAGTGTCCGGAGCAAGTATGGTGGGTCTGACACACCGGTGTCAATGTGTTCTTTTTTCCATTTCCAGGAGTGTATTTGACGTCATCTCTCCTTAACTTTGTGTCAGCCAATGATATAATTTTGTATATAACTTCAGTGGCATATGTACATATCGCCTGAAAAATGTGTAGCAAATGGAGTAAGTAGTGAAGAAGTTATAAATTAGAACTTCATGTCTGACGCTGTATTTTATTTCATGAAAAACAAACATCTAGCAAGAGATAGTCTTTTCTCGTTTGATCTTTCTTGTTTTTTTTTTTCGGGGGAGGGGGGAGGGGGGGACATGTCAGAGGAATAATCCGTAAAGTTTGCTGGAAGTAACGAAGTGTTCTCGGCTCCAAATACTGGATGAAATTCTTCAGTGTATGTGACCTCACTGTCGACGTGTAAACTTCTTTAACGTTTCAGACGCTTTTGCAAATGACCTTCGTCAGGATGTTTTAGCTAAATTTCTCCAATGTTTCTGCCATTGTTGCAAGTGGCCTAGCTCAGAGTGTTTTTGCTAAGTAAAAGCAGCCTGACGAATGCCATTTCAACAGTGGCAGGAATGTTGGAAAATTTCACACATTGACAATGCGGTGATCTGCCGAGAGGAATTTTATTGACTGTGCCGACGGCCACAAAAGACTACCCTTAAATAGTGAGCGTTGCTTGTGGGTCACGAGTTACGTAGCCTCAAGGCATATACAGTGTTTCTGTATATCACATTTGTTATTCTGCTCAAAAATCGCTCAAATGGCGCTAAGCAGTACGGGTCTTAAGATCAGAGGTCCCCTAGACTTAGAACTACTTAAACCTAGCTAACCTAAGGGCATCACACACGTCCATGCCCGAGGCAGGATTCGAACCTGCGACCGCAGCGGTCGCACGGTTCCAGACTAAAGCTTCTAGAATCGCTCTTCCACAGCGGCCGGCTAGTCAGTCTGTTAATGGAAGATTATAGCTCTTGATACGTAAAGAATGGAAGCACTTTTTTTTTAAATACGGTCAGTAATTATCTGAAATATAGGAAATCAAATTGTTGTCGCTCGTTGAAGCCGTTACATAGAGTACCAGCAGCTGCGACTGGGCGACCAGATGACCTATTGAGAGGCTATCCATTTTAGCAATTTAGTATTGCAGAGTTTTTCGTCTGCCTATAAGCTTCTAGATTGCCGGACCTATTGCTCTTCCTGCTGTTATCTTGCCCATTTCATATCTCTTTCACATTCACTATGAGCCGGAATGTGTGACGAATGTTACAAAGGACATTAGCATCGGTCTTCCTGTGGAAAAGAGCCAGGGACACCCTCTTTTCGTACAGTGGCTGGCTCTAAACTTTCTCGCCCACTACTGGGAATTTTGCCACGAAAGACACACACGCACACACACACAGACGGTCTACACGCCGTCCCGACTCGGTCCTTGCATTTAACGCGGTGTCCCCTGTGTGTCGGCGGCGCGTGGCGCGGGCCGGCACAAACTGACTGTAGCAAGTAGTTGGTGCGGTGCGGCGGCTCCACCTGATGCTGAATAGACAGCCGGAGCGGCGTCCCGGTGTGCCCGGCGGCTTATCCGCGCAGATCCGCGCCTCATTGTGCCGGATCGGCGCACATCAAAGCGCCGCCGGCCGCCGGCCGCCCCCACACCGCCCCCACCCGCCGGGCTCACTTGCCGGAAGATCGTCGCCAGCTGCTTGTCGGCGAGTTCCCTAGCAGCCAGCTGCCAGCTTGCGCTGCTACTGTGCTGCCGCCTACCGCCCGCTGTCAACTGGCACTGAGTCGTACCCGACGGCGCGTCCTAGCGAGCTGGCAGTTTAGTTGAGAGCGTTGGTAGCTAAGTTATTCCACCTACTACCTGAGTAAAATGATTCGGTGCGATACGCTCCAGTAAACTGGAAAGCAGACAGTCGAGTCGTATCCATCTACATCTACATCTACATACATACTCCGCAGTCCACGATACGATGTGTGGCGGAGGGTACCTCGTACCACAACTAGCATCTTGTCTCCCTGTTCCATTCCCAAACAAAACGAGGGAAAAATGACTGCCTATATGCCTCTGTACGAGCCCTAATCTCTCTTATCTTTGTGGTCTTTCCGCGAAATGTAAGATGGCGGCAGTAAAATTGTACTGCAGTCAGCCTCAAATGCTGGTTCTCTAAATATCCTCAGTAGCGATTCACGAAAAGAACGCCTCCTTTCCTCTAGAGACTCCCACCCGAGTTCCTGAAGCATTTCCGTAACACTCGCGTGATGATCAAACCCACCAGTAACAAATCTAGCAGCCCGCCTCTGAACTGCTTCTATGTCCTCCCTCAATACGACCTGATAGGGATCCCAAACGCTCGAGCAGTACTCAAGAATAGGTCGTATCAGTGTTTTATAAGCGGTCTCCTTTACAGGTGAACCACATCTTCCCAAAATTCTACCAAGGAACCGAAGACGACTATCCGCCTTCCCTACAACTGCCATTACATGCTTGTCAAACTTCATATCGCTTTGCAGTGTTACGCCCAAATATTTAATCGACGTGACTGTGTCAAGCGCTACACTACTAATGGAGTATTCAAACATTACAGGGTTCTTTTTCCTATTCATCTGCATTAATTTACATTTATCTATATTTGCAGTTAGCTGCCATCTTTACACCAATCACAAATCCTGTCCAAGTCATCTTGTATCCTCCTACACGACATCTTCCCGTACACGACGACATCTTCCCGTACACCACAGCATCATCAGATACAGCCGCACATTGCTATCCACCCTATCCAAGAGATCACCACCACCCCAGCTTATCATAAAATTGGGTTAGACGTCTACACACTTCAGACGTTCAGTCTGTGTTCCTTCCAAGGTTGCCCTGTGATACATTCAACAAGAAAATCGTCTGAAAACAATATTACGATTACTTGGCGATGCTCTTCATATAACTGATGGACGCAGTAAGCCACAATGAAATGGTTCGTCGTTAGTAAAGAATGTAACGATAGTACCATACCTAATGTTTTTAGTTTTATTTAGTGCCACATTATTATGCCACTCTCTGACGCATGAGGTGGCAACGTTCAGTCACTGCTCAGATGCCACGTAAGGGAATGACACAGAACGCTTGCTAATTAACAGGAACAATGAGGAGATCATTTTAAAAGGTTTAAATACTGAAATATGAAAGAAATTGTTGTTGTTGTGATCTTTCGTTTAAAGGCTAATTTAAGGCACTTCTCCGCGCAAGCTGCTACATATATCATTTCTGGAGTCCATTCAAAGTAATACATTCAACCATCGGTCTTCCTCCTCAATCCTTACGCCCCCAAACGTCTCTCCAGTACCTCAGAACGAGTCCTATGAAACGGTCCTTCCTTCCGCCGGAGGTTCGAGTCCTCCCTCGGGCATGGGTGTGTGTGTTGTTCTTAGTTAGTTTAAGTAGTGTGTAAGTCTAGGGACCGATGACCTCAGCAGTTTGGTCCCTTAGGTATTCACACACATTCGACCATTTTTGAGACGATCCGTTGTTTGCTCGTCTAATTTTTTTTATATCTGTGATTAGAGTCACTACCTCCTCTTTAGTTATTCGATCTACCCATTCAATTTTCTCTTCTTATTCGAGCTGCTTATCGTCTGTATTTCACTTCTGTAGAAAGCTACACTCCAGACTGATACCTTCAGAAGAGACTTCTTAAAAGTTAAATTGACGTCCTATCTCGTTGTTAGGCCATCGTCAGGAATTTGTCGTCGAAAGATAGAAACTCATCGAACACTTCTTGCATGTTACTTCGTAAGCTATCTTCCCCTCCTTGTCACTTGACATAGTTCAGGTCTACCCGTTGTTTTACTTTTCTTTATGTTCGTCTTATAACCCCTTTACAAGACACTTTGTATTCAGTTCAACATTTCTTGTGAGTCCTTTGTTTTTCAGCGAGATTTACAGTGACATCTTCAAATCTCAAACTTTTACTTCTTCTCAGTGAATTCTAAGTTCGTCTCCAAATTTCTTGTTGGTTTCCTTTACTTTTTGCAGTATAAAGATTTAATAACATAACTGATGGGCTACAAAAATGACTAATTCCTTCTTCAACTACTACTTCCCTTTCATACCCTTTGCCTCTTTTAAATGACTCCTTTAACTGCAGTCTGGTTTCTGTACAAGTTGTGAATAACGTTCCCCTCCCTGTATTTCATCCGTACACCGTCCTGAATTTGAAATAATTAGTCCAATCAGTACTGTCAAAAGCTTTCTTTAAATATACAAATACTACAAATATACGTTTGTTTTTCTTCATCCTACCTTGAAAAAAATCTTGTTGGGTCAATAATGCCTTGTGTGTTTCTACATTTCTCTGTTGCCCAAATTAATCTTCTCCGATATCGGTTGCTATCCGTTTCTTCTTTCTTCCGTTAATAATTCGTGTCACTATCCTGCAACAATCATTTATATAATATTTACACTTGGAAGCACCTGATTTCTTGTAACTGAAATGAATACATTCTTCTTGAAGTCCGAGGGCGTTTCGACTGTGTCACATACGCTACTCTCCAAATGGAATCGTTTTGTCATCGCTGGCTCCCAATAATTCTGGTGACGTCTACTCCCGATGTCTTTTCCCTACAGAGCTTTCAGTGCTTTGTCAAAATCTTTTGGCAGTGTCATATGTCCAGTTTCGTTTTCAACTACTTGCTCTTCCTTTTTTATAATATAGTTTTAAAGTTAATTACTCTTAACTACCCTTTCAGTAGATTCCTTCCATATCTCAGCTTACCTGATTTTGTTTATTATCTGAGCTTTTCATATTCATAAGTGTGTTCTTCATTTCCTATAGGCAGCCTAGCTTTTGTTCCCTGTCAATTTCTACATAGACATTTTGATGTGTACAGTCCAGTCACATTAATGTGACCATCGCCTATGTTGAATATCAACATGCAATAACCACTCACATACGGCAGATGGCAGCATTGACACTGAAGAATATACAAATGGTGTTGAGAAAGGTGGGGGGTGGTGGCGGGGGGGGGGGGGGTGCAGGAGATGGAGAACACAGCAGTCGTTGACATAATGCGGAAACGGTTCTATGTATCTGACGTTCAGAAGGACATGATCACTGGCTTTCAGGCCAAGGGTCGAAGCATTTCAAAAACTGTTAAACGGCGTAGTTAAAGTACACCGTGTACGGAAAAACGGCGCTATCCAAACCTGGCGCCGAGGTAGCTGTGGTGTACCGCGAGCCATAGATGAGAGCGACTAATGACGGTTGTGGAGATGTGTAAGAACAAATAGAAGTGGAACTGCTGGGCAACTGACCGTCCTGATGAACGAAGAGGCCGCGAAGTGTCTCTTCAATGATCGTTGCTGCTGTTAGGGCCTCTGAGGCAGGCGCCAGGTTGATGCACCCATGATGAATGCTGTTCATCGCCAAGGAAGGCTGGAATTAGGACGCCGATACAGTAACTTGACGTTCACTGAGTGGAAACAAGTACCGTTTCCAGATGAACCACATTTTATGCTCCATCGGACAGATAGCTGTTGATGTGTACGGTGCGAAACATCCGAAAGCAGCCACCTTGCAACAGTCGTCGGAGCGCTATGTTCTGGGGAATATTTTCGTGCCATTCGTATTGGGTGATCTCGTCATTCTAGAACTCACAATGGATTAACACAAGTATACATTTATCCTTGAGGTCCACATGCAGTTTGTTTTTCCTCGCCACTATGGCATCTACCAGCAGGACAATGTAACGTATCACACAGTTCGCAGTGTGCTTGTGTGGTTCGTACTCTCTTGGCCACCAAACACTCAGGATTTAAAAGCAATCGAGAAAGTGTGACCACTTTTATCGGGCTGTTAACGCCGTGGATCATCAACCGAGAAACCTTTCGCAGCTGGTCACGGCACTGGAGTCGTCATGGCTCCACATCCCTGTCTGTACCTTCCACAACGTCGTTAACTTTCTTCTTGCACGTCTCGCAGCGGCCCGCTCTGCAAATTATGGTTATTCAGACTTTTCACAGCTGCTCACGTTAAAGTTGAGTGGACAGTTGACCTATAATTTGTTCAGTTTTAATATCCAGTTCGTAACCAATAAATGTTTTTCAGTTTAAAATCTGGTTTCGAATATCTCTGCCATACCATTATTTATCAGAAACCTTCTCATCTCTCTGGGCCTCTTCCACGTTCACAACCTTCTTTGATGGTTCTTAAGCCCAGTACCAGCAGTGATGAAGTTGTGCGCCTCGTAACATCGTCCCATTCCATGTCCTCGTAGTGTTTAACCTTCTTTTCCGTGTTATATTATTCAATTTCTGTAGCAGTTCACAACTCAGCATTCACCACAATTAATTATCTGAATAATTTGCTCTATCTCATGTTTCAGTCACTTGTTAGCTTCTTGCTCTATAGATCATCTACACCGAATATCGATATCATACCCTATAAATTAATCTGATGTACGCACTATACATTAATCATGTACGTATGGGAACATGTTGAACATTTATAAGGCTTTCCTTTAAATATACAACTGCGAATTACTAATTCCTACTCACTACCTTTTAAAACATTACATTAATAGAATTTCTTCTGTGGGATAGAGTTGTGAAGATAAACTTTTTTTAACGTTTATAAGGCTTCCCTTTAAATATACGGTTGCGAGTTAGTAATTCCTACTCACCACCTTTTAAAATTACATTAATATAAATTCTTCTATGGAATAGTTGTGAAGGGAAACTTTTTTGAGTTTGTTTTCACCGTGCGTGGAGGTACTCTGTTGAGTACTGTCTTGGCTACTATAACACATTCACTATACTGTTCATAGTAGCTTATCCACATTCTTATTTCCTGATTCATTATTAGACCTATTGCGTTACCTGACCGCATGTCCTCCGTGCGACCGCATTTTTATTAATCCCCAGTACGACTGCAACAGCTGTGTTAAATGTTCACCATTGGTGTGGGTAGTGCAACACCTGGACTATTGGCTTGAATCGCTTCGGTATTCTAGCGATTCATCGTGGTCCATGAGCTCTGAAACCCATGAATTTGCTAAAAGACTTTCCCTTATACCGTCATAATTTGGCAGTTTAACGAAATAGTTTGTAAATATAAATTGATTACATAAGTCTACTGGAGTTAATGATGTTGTCAAACAAGGAATTGTTATTTAAATCAAACAAATGTAACATTTGGGAATTGTAGCTTTACTCAGTTCAAGAGTCAGATGAAAAGAAACATAAATAATGACTTACGTAGCGCAGCAGAACAACGTAACTGGAATAAATTGGGGCAAATTTGTTTTTGGAGCTATTTAATCGCAAACTTCAGTATCAAACACTCAAGAACCCCGACAGCACAGTTCCTCACTATTACTCACGACGTAAAACTGTAGTTCACTACCCTAAATAATCACTGCGAAAACAAGCAAACACGTACATCGCACTTGAGTCTGAATGATAACTGCAGCAAAATTGTGGAAGTTCTCGGCTGTCACAATTCCCGCAAATGAAATTCATATGGTCGTTCAAACTTAATCACTGCAACCTCTGTCTAGAATTCCAAATTCAGAAACAAAATTATAGTATGAGTCCACACTCTGCAAAATTATTCTAAGCCCAACAATCGGCACTCGCGCAAAGACTAGGGTGGTAGGGCAGTCAGGTCATTGGCCTCTACCGTTAACATTATTCGTTGTTATATACCGTAATTGCTAGCTATATAGCTGAAGATGCTGGCGTCTTATGAGCGATGTTAATGAAAAATGAAATAATACGACCAATCATGGTTTATCTGTTCATAGATTACTCTTTAAAATTATTCGCCTCTATCTGCAACACTATTCAATGAATACATTCCTCCTCATAAATGAATTTAGAGAAGATGTGCGAAATTCACATAAACAGACACCAAAGGAAAAAAATGTGGGGTAGAGCAACAATACTGAACTGTGCCAAAGCTCATTACACACACACACACACACACACACACACACACACACACCTAACAAAATTTTCTTTGCCGCCGGGCCTCTGAATGGGATATACAACCAGGAAACTGCAGGTACTGGAGTTATAATCTAAACGAAACTAGACAAAAAGACTCACGTACGCTAATGTGTACACATAATTAGCAAAGTGCAAGCTAAAATTAACGTAACAGCCAAATATACCTAAATGAATATTGTGTCGTCTGTACGCACAAACTGAAACTTAGTCCATGAATCGCTACACTCGCCACATTAAACAACTCGCAAAGATTGGCTTGCTTTAAAGGCGGACTAAAGAGAAATACGAGTATCATAGGAATTTGTAACTAAATCCTTGAGCTTACGACCATTTATACGACTCTCTACACGAAACCGATATTTATGCTAATTTTTATTTATACCTTGTCATACCACACTATTTGTCCCCTTCGGTGCTCCCTCGGTGCGTCTTCTGCCTTACCCATCTCTGCTGCTGGAAGCCGCAGAGATGGTTGAAACGCGGCGCTTGTTGGCACCCTTTCAGGCAGCGGTCCTCTCAGGCATAAAGACTCGCTTTCCGATCGCAACTCTCTCGGGAGAGTTTCTTCCCGCCGTCTCTTTGGGCAAAAGAGTCCGATATCAGAGGGCTGAGTGCTGGCCGATTCTGCGGGCGGTAGCTGCAGGTCTGTAAATGGGTGCAGGAGAACCCTCTCCGACTGCACACGCTCTTCTCCACACCGGTGGGCACATAATGTGAAGAAAGGTAAATCTAGAGTCCCATAGATTTTGCTGCCTCCTCTAGACAATTACGACATGAAAATGAATACATCTGTAAGACAGTAAATGGAGGTTCTAAAAATGGTTCCGTTTCATTTCTTACTTGGCATACAAGAAAATAATAGGGCGATCATCACTAACATCAGACGAGAGGCGTCATTGGTGGAAAAACAACAGAGCCAGTTCAAAGAGAGGCCGTTCGATATTAGTTAATCTGTTAGATGAATGTTAGTTTGGTTTTAAGGTAGGAGAGGCGGACCTAATAGTGTGATTGATGATGGAAGCAAGCCAGAAGAAAAAGCAACACATAAATAAAGTTTTTCGACCTGGAAAAAGCATTCGACAATGTAAAAGGGTCCAGGACGATCAAAATTTGAGGAAAATAGGAGTAAGCCGTAGGTAATGACGAGTATTATATACAGGAACCAAGACAGAACAATAAGATTCGAAGATCAAGTGCTCGGGCAAAAGCTTGGTACGACAAGGATGCAGTCCTTTGCCCCTGATGTTCATTCTATTTATCTAAGAAGCAATAACGAAAATAAAACAAAGGTACGAGAACGGGATTAAAATTCAGGCTGAAAGGAAATGAATGATAAGATCCGTTAATGATATTGTTATCCTCATTGAAGAAAAGGGGGATTACAGTATCTTTTGAATGGATTGGACACTCTAAAGAGTACTAAAATTGATTGAGAGGAAACCGAAGAAAGTCGAAAGTAATGAAAGGCAACAGCAATGAGAATAGCGAGAAATTTAATATCAGAATTGTTGATTACAAAGTAGACGACGTTAAGGAAGTCTGCTGTCTAAGGAGCAAAACAACCAATGACGGACGGAGGAAAGAGGACATAAAATGCAGACTAGCACTGGAAAGAATGGGCAAAAAAGAGTCTACTAGTATCAAATTTGAGGAACAAATTTCTGCGAATGTGCGTTATGAGCAGATTATTATGACAGTGAATCATGGACAGTAATAAAACGGGAACAGAAAAGAATCGAAGCATCTGAGAAGTTGTGCTACAAACGAATGTAGAAAAATAGGTGCACTGTTAGGATAATTATTGAGGTGGTTCTCCGCAGAATCGACGAAGAAAATAACACACGAAAAATATTGACAAGAAGAATGAACTGCATGAGAAGACAAGTGTTAAGGGGGAACGTTGATGAAATTGACCAAAAATTTCAATTTTCAATTTATTTTTCATTTGTTAGTACAACTCATGGACAATAAGTTCGCAAAGTTTCAATGTTGAAATCGCATCCGAAGTGCCTGAAAATTAATTAAAAGTGTGACGCGGCCTCCCTGCCACGCCCACGTTTTGTAGCAGCACTTCAATACCAGCTCAGTGAACACCAATTCTGTTATTAAAAATGGTTCAAATGGATCTGAGCACTATGGGACTTAACATCTGAGGTCATCAGTCCCCTAGAACTTACAACTACTTAAACCTAACTAGCCTAAGGATAGCCGGCCAAGGTGGTCTAGCGGTTCTGGCGCTGCAGTCCGGAACCGCGGGACTGCTACGGTCGCAGGTTCGAATCCTGCCTCGGGCATGGTTGTGTGTGATGCCCTTAGGTTAGTTAGGTTTAAGTAGTTCTAAGTTCTAGGGGACTTATGACCTAAGATGTTGAGTCCCATAGTGCTCAGAGCCATTTGAACCATAACCTAAGGATATCACACACATCCATGCCCGAGGCAGGATTCGAACCTGCGACAGTAGCGGTCGCGCGGCTCCAGACTGGAGCCCCTAGAACCGCTCGGCTATCCCGGCTGGCTTCTGTTATTACTTCCAACCAAACGTGTGCGGTGTACATCTAGAAGACCGTGATACATACTCTTTGATTTTATAGATCATCTTTGGCCGGTCCTGCACTTCTCAAAAGTGTGTTCATGGCGAAACCCAAAATCCAAATGAGACTCTAAATTGACTCATATGGAAACGATGCCCTAAAAACACATTCGCATGTGCTACAGTTGTCAGAATTGCAAATTATGATGCAGTTATTGCATTTAATGTTTGGAACGTCGGGAGGATGAAGGTTGGAAATTTTGCTCGAAACATCCTGAGAAAAATAGATTTACAGCGCGTCTCTGCATCTGAAAAATCAGTTGAAGACCTGGTAAAGGAAAAAAGACGGACAACAAGAAACCAGAAGAGAAGCCTTGAATGGAAAGACGACACAGAGTACACATGTGGTGCCTTCTGAAGAAGTGACATAAGGAAAAAAGTTAGGTTGAACTTAAAACTGCGATTCCTGAAAAGTTTGTTTCTTAACGTTTATCTACCTTTTCCATAGATCCTATGAATGCTAGAATTATGAAATTTTGTACACATATTTCTGTAAATCTAATAATTGTATTATCAAGAGAAAATTTTGAAATTCTGATTGCAACCTGAGATATGTGGGAAAGTTCATGGAATTTTGCATGAATTTAAAACTGTACTTGTGGATTTATGATTTAAAAATTATCAAAATTCTCCTATTTGACCTATTCCAAAAACCTCACGAGAGAAGCTTACAACATATAAAGAGATGAATCAGAGAAATTTGTGTAGAAATTTCTTTAATACTTTCTCAGAAAAAGGTACATACAATACTTTTTTTGAAAATAAAGCTTCAAACGTCATTCAAGAAAAAGTTCAATACATATAATCAAAGGGTTTTATATGCAAATGCGTTTCTTTCATCTAAAGCGTGGTACAAAATTTCATTACTATATCTCCAAACCCGTGGATTTGGTGCATTTTTGAAGTAGTGTGTGTTTTTCATTAACGTCCCCCCTTAAAACATCTCGGAACAACTTATATGGTACTAGATGGAGCTGTAAAGGGCGGCCGCCCGCTGTGGCAGAGCGGTTCTAGGGGCATCAGTCTGGAACCGCGCTGCTGCTACGGTCGCACGTTCGAATCCTGCCTCGGGCATGGATGTGTGTGATGTCCTTAGGTTAGTTAGGTTCAAGTAGTTCTAAGTCTAGGGGACTGATGACCTCAAATGTTAAGTCCCATAGTGCTTGGAGCCATTTGATTTGTAAAGGGCGAAAACTGTAGAGGAAACAGAAATTGGACTATATACAAGGAGTAAATAATCAGCATTGGCGGCCGAAGACTTCCGGCATAAGAAGTCAGCCTCATTCTGCCCAACGGCCTTGTCAAAGAGGGCAGAGGAGCGGATAGAGGTTCAGGGCACTCTCTTGTCCTAGGGGTGGGAAATTGCCCCTAAGAAATTGCCCCTAAGAAATTGCCCCTAAAGGTGGAAGAATCAGCAATGATCAACGACATGAGGATACAGAAGGCAATGGAAACCACTGCATTAAAGACACGTAAAGTGTATCCACAGGAGATGTGGCCTGCATTTGAAGAAGTGTCATGATGATCTCTCCATTGGCAAAAGATTCCGGAATAGTCCCCCATTCGGATCTCCGGGAGGGGACTGCCAATGGGGAGGTTACCATGAGAAAAAGATTGAATAATCTACGAAAGGATAACGTTCTACGAGTCGGGGCGTGGAATGTCAGAAGCTTGAACGTGGTAGGGAAACTAGAAAATCTGAAAAGGGAAATGCAAAGGCTCAATCTAGATATAGTAGGGGTCAGTGAAGTGAAGTGGAAGGAAGACAAGGGTTTCTGGTCAGATGAGTATCGGGTAATATCAACAGCAGCAGAAAATGGTATAACAGGTGTAGGATTCGTTATGAATAGGAAGGTAGGGCAGAGGGTGTGTTACTGTGAACAGTTCAGTGACCGGGTTGTTCTAATCAGAATCGACAGCAGACCAACACCGACAACGATAGTTCAGGTATACATGCCGACGTCGCAAGCTGAAGATCAACAGATAGAGAAAGTGTATGAGGATATTGAAAGGGTAATGCAGTATGTAAAGGGGGACGAAAATCTAATAGTCATGGGCGACTGGAATGCAGTTGTAGGGGAAGGAGTAGAAGAAAAGGTTACAGGAGAATATGGGCTTGGGACAAGGAATGATAGAGGAGAAAGACTAATTGAGTTCTGTAACACGTTTCATCTGATAATAGCGAATACCCTGTTCAAGAATCACATGAGGAGGAGGTATACTTGGAAAAGGCCGGGAGATACGGGAAGATTTCAATTAGATTACATCATGGTCAGACAGAGATTCCGAAATCAGATACTGGATTGTAAGGCGTACCCAGGAGCAGATATAGACTCAGATCACAATATAGTAGTGATGAAGAGTAGGCTGAAGTTCAAGACATTAGTCAGGAAGAATCAATACGCAAAGAAGTGGGATACGGAAGTACTAAGGAATGACGAGATACGTTTGAAGTTCTCTAACGCTATAGATACAGCAATAAGGAATAGCGCAGTAGGCAGTAGTCAAGTCAAAGAAGTTAAGGAATTCTGCTACCTAGGCAGTAGAATAACCAATGACGGACGGAGCAAGGAGGACATCAAAAGCAGACTCACTATGTCAAAAAAGGCATTTCTGGCCAAGAGAAGTCTACTAATATCAAATACCGGCCTTAATTTGAGGAAGAAATTTCTGAGGATGTACGTCTGGAGTACAGCATTATATGGGAGTGTAACATGGACTGTGGGAAAACCGGAACAGAAGAGAATCGAAGCATTTGAGATGTGGTGCTATAGACGAATGTTGAAAATTAGGTGGACTGATAAGGTAAGGAATGAGGAGGTTCTACGCAGAATCGGAGAGGAAAGGAATATGTGGAAAACACTGATAAGGAGAAGGGACAGGATGATAGGACATGCTAAGACATGAGGGAATGACTTCCATGGTACTAGAGGAAGCTGTAGAGGGCAAAAACTGTAGAGGAAGACAGAGATTGGAATACGTCAAGCAAATAATTGAGGACGTAGGTTGCAAGTGCTACTCTGAGATGAAGAAGTTAGCACAGGAAAGGAATTCGTGACGGGCCGCATCAAACCAGTCAGCAGACTGATGACCAAAAAAAAAAAAAAAAATTGTGGACGCAGGGTGCAAGTGCTGCTCTGAGATGGAGATAGCTGCACAGGAGAGGAATTTATTTCCGGTTGAAGAGTGATGACTCAATATTAATAATAATAAAGGAGGACGTTCGATCAAAAATGGCAGCAGTGTGGCGGAGGAGACATGAGAGTGGATGTTTCTGGGTATTTTGTGTCTGCGGCAAACACAACGTTTGCCCATGTGGGAGGGCAGTGGTTATATGCAGGTAGGTCGCCGTGCGCGGTCGCAGCTGACACTCCCGTCATACGAGCTGCATCAAGCTGCTGACTCCGGCCAGAATTGTGTGCTAATTCGGATCGTAGCCCAAATTCTGCAAGGATTAGACGGGAAACCAGTAGAAGTCACACACCGTCGCCGATTTTTTAAAAACTAGAACTCTCATGGCTAAAATAGCTTCAGACGGTCGAATACTTCTCAGATCACTTAATGTGTTAAGTATCTGTCGACGCACTTCCTTCTATGAGAGCTATTTCTTTGAATCTTAGTTTTTATGACGTCATGCCCCACTAACTACACTGCTTGAAAACGTTTCTGCGCCTGGAAAGACGACATCGAGTTTGATCCTATGATGGCGTGTGCCACATGGGGAATAGTAGATGTTTCAGCGTCATCTACCAACAAATAGCACACTGCCACGGGTACCAGAGCGCTATCTGCATCTGCCCTTTAATAGAGAATGTTCACAGCCAAAGGATCGATTATGGCGCAGAACTGTGAAGGGGTCAAATTGCTGTCGTGCTTCCTACTGGCATATGCGGGATTTTAAAAGGGGACAAATTGCGGCCTTCTGATCGGCCTGATGGTCCTTTCGGAGAACTGCACAAGTTGAACGTGCTGCATCAGTTATGCAAAGATGCTGGTATCAGAGGTTATGTAAACTTTGTGACACCTGTAGTCGTGGTTCTGGACGTCCACAACGCAAAGACGCCCGCCAGCATTGTCGTATTGTAAGGGCAGCAATGGCAGATCGTGCAGATACCACAACACAGAAGAGGGATTGTGAGTGCACACGTGTCAACACGAACTGTTGTTAATCGTTATTAGTAGTGGGACTACAGGCACGCACGCCTCTGTCCGTTCTTCTATTCACGCCACAGCAGCGACGTGCTTGGCTCGACTGACGCCGCCAGAAGATTACTTGGAAGATAGAGTGGCGTCTCGTCGCCTTCACCGACGAAAGTAGATTCTGCCTCTACGCAAGTGATGGTCGTTTGCTCGTATTACGTAGACATGGTAGGCAGTGTCAAGCAGAGTGCATCCGTCCAAGACACATTGTTCCCATCCTGGGCTGTAGGTCTCGTTTGTCTTTGGCGTTTCTGGAGGGTACGCTAACCAGCGCTCGATACGTGCAGAAAGTCGTTAGGCCCATTCCTTTGCAGTTCTTGCAACAGGAAAGTGACGTGTTTTTCCAATAGGATAATGTTCTCGATGAAACTCAACGTGCTCTGCAAGACGTGCAGCAATTTCCCTGGACAGAACACTCTCCCGACGTGTCTCCAGCCGAAGACGTGTTGGGTATTATACCACTAGAAGTGATTCGTGCAACTTTCAACCAACAACTCTTATCGATCTCCTTGAACAGTGCGAGCAGGCGTGGCATGACGTACATCAGAAAAGCATTCGCCATCTGTGCGATTAACTCAGCACCCGCATTGCCGCACGTGGAGGCTGCACCACGTACTAATATTGGGTGTTACAGCATGGGTCGATACCTGGTTCATCAGAAACGCTGTAAATACTCTACTGGCAAATAAAATTGCTACAACATGAAGATGGCGTGCTACAGACGCGAAATTCAACCGACAGGAAGAAGATGCCGTGATGTGCAAATGATTAGCTATTCAGAGCATTCACACAAGGTTGGCCCCGCTGGCGACACCTACAACGTGCTGACATGGGGAAAGTTCCAACCGATTTCTCATACACAAACAGCAGTTGACCGGCGTTGCCTGGTGAAACGTTGTCGTGATGCCTCCTGTATGGAGGAGAAATGCGTACCATCATTTTGATAAAGGTCAGATTGAGGCCTACCGCGATTGCGGTTTATCGTATCGCGACATTGCTGCTCGCGTTGATCGAGATCCCATGACTGGTAGCAGAATATGGAATCGTTGGGTTCAGGAGGGTAATACGAAACGCCGTGCTGGATTCCAACGGCCTTGTATCACTAGCAGTCGAGATGACAGGCCTCTTATCTGCATGGCTGTAGCGGATTGTGCAGCCACGTCTCGATCCCTGAGTCAACAGATGGGGTCGTTTGCAAGGCAACTACCATCTGCACGAACAGTTCGAGGACGTTTGCAGCAGCATGGAGTATCAGCTCGGAGACGATGGCTGCGGTTACTCTTGACGCTGCATCACAGACAGGAGCGCCTGCGATGGTGTACTCAACGACGAACCAGGGTGCACGAATGGCAAAGCGTCATTTTTTCGGATGAATCCAGGTTCTGTTTACAGCATCATGATGGTCGCATCCGTGTTGGGCAACATCGCGGTGAACGCACATTGGGAGAGTGTATTCATCATCTCCATACTGGCATATCACCCGGCGTGAAGGTATGGGGTGCCATTGGTGACAGAGTGAGTGTGTTGGGGCTTCTGGGCGCTCAACGTCGAGGTCATCAGCGCCCTGACACAAGGGAACGAATATGGACAGACAGTAAAACTGAAACACACACGCAAAGAAAGCAGGAAAAGAAGGAAAATGCGACATAAGAAAGTAGAACATAAGGAAAGGGAAAACGTAGCAATAACAACGCCACAGTAAATTGTCATTGGCTGGCCAGTGCCATTGGTTACACGTCTCAGTCACCTCTTGTTCACATGGACGGCACTCTGAACAGTGGACGTTCCATTTCAGACGTGTTACGACCCGTGGCTCTACCCTTCATTCGATCCCAGCGAAACCCTACAATTCAGCAGGATAATGCACGACCCCATGTTGCAGGTCCTGTATGGGCCTTTCTGGATACAGAAAATGTCAGACTGCTGCCCTGGCCAGCACATTCTCCAGATCTCTCACCTATTGAAAACGCCTGGTCAATGGTGGCTGACCAACTGGCTCGTCACAATACGCCAGTCACTACTCTTGATGAACTGTCGTATCGTGTTGAAGCTGCATGGGCAGCTGTACTTGAACACACCATCGAAGCTCTGTTCGACTCAATGCCCAGGCGTCTCAAGGCCGTTATTACGGCCAGAGGTGGTTGTTCTGGGTACTGATTTCTCAGGAGGTATGCACCCAAATTGCCTGAAAATGTAATCACATGTCAGTTCTAGTGCCCAGTGAATACCCGTTTATCATCTGCATTTCTTCTTGGTGTAGCAGTTTTAATGAGTAGTGTATGATCATTTCATGTACTCCATGTGTGGTGTTGTAACAACCTCGAAAAGGGTATTTCCAACAGTGTATCTGTTGTACAGTGATGTGATATTGCAGGTACGTTCAGGGGTATAAGTGGATACTGCCTACAAACTGATTTTCCATTTGAGTTAATAGCAAAGAATTGAAAAATGAAAACGTGGTGCCTAATGGTGAAATTTTACTTTATGAACAGCCAAACTGTAATAAGCGATAATTTTCTTTCCTTTCATTATAATGAGGCACATGTCAACGAGGTAAATTCTGGAAAAGGTTTGAAATTATGTTTAAAATATGTTGGAAGTAGCTAAGTGCTCTCATCCTCAAACACCGAGTAATACAGTTTGTGTAATTTGTGCGCCATGAGCTGCACTGCCTCAAGATACGTACGCAGTTTCGAATTTTAGTAGTCAGATTGAGTTAATTATGACAGAGTTTAAAGTTTTTTAAATTCGATCAATAATTACATGAAATACCTCAAATCACTTTTTCCCTGAAAGCCGTTAGATGAACAAGCTGACCGCTTATCTGTTTAGTAACGTAGTCGCAGAAGACTGATGTCAATTGCAGCTCCAGAGAAACGAAGGGATCGCCTTCGTTTTGGATGACGACCTCTGTAGCTTGAAATATTTAAGTATGTTTTGATTAACTGATCTTAACGCTATATCGATGGTTCAGAATTTTGATTACGTAAACTAGCATGATTACTAAGATCATTAATAAAAAGATATTTAAAACTATTAGCTATTATTTTTCTAAATCGTTATAAATTACTGACTTGACCTCCATTGCAAACTTTTCTCTGGACTCTTTCGCAGGAGTGATATCAGAGCAAGTAGGAAGACACGACACGTAAGGGGTCTTTCCGACTACGTAGAAATGTGACCACAGTGACAATAGCCTAACTTCCCTCCATTACCTTGTCCTTAACTCAGTGTTGTGGTTGCTGTTTACTATTTTTTCGATAATATCTCAGTGATAAAATCATTAGCAACTTTAATTTTTCACGATGTTCGTGTATACGTTATGCTCGATTTCTTCCGTGTTACTGAGGGTGGCATTTCCACGTTATTGGTCAAAATTTTATGTACAGATTTCAGTTAACTGCTGAGCAGTAGTATGAAGGTAACAAACTTCGCTTTGCAGCAAGTCAGTTTCATTGACAGTGGCCAAAAGAGAGAAAGACAAGAGGGACGAAAGAGATAGAAAACGCTGCTGGTTGAACTCGGACTCGCTTGTGACGGGTGAATTTTTGTATAGGCTTTGACGACCACCAATACAACGAGGGTAGGGAGCACATGTTGTCAACATAGGTCATGCATTGCTGTCATCAGAAATTTTTGATTTTGGCCATGCACATGTATAATTATTGAATTTCACTCAATATCAAAACCAAAACGAAGCCCAATAGCCGGAAATCTGTTGCAACCAACAGCGGGAATATGGTGCATTATACGGATTTGATTTAAATATCCCAAGTGTTGGAACGTGTTGTAGGATCTCAAAGAGGCCACACTCTCCCGTGGATTAGGGACCAATAATAAGGAACAAAAACACCATGATGATACGTATCAGTCACTGTTCACCGCATCGGTGTTAACTGGTAGCAACATCGATAAACTGTAAATGAGGAGCAAAGATTGATTTTACTCGTATTCATATGAACAAACAGATATGCCCAGTTATTGTTCTAGAGTTAAAGATTGTTAGTATGACATAGTCCTGACCAATGTTTCCGTGAGGTTTCCCTTGGTTGTAAGGCTAATGCCAGAAACTGAAAGTCCCAGTTTTCCCAAATGGGACTCCCTGTGCTCGACTACCAACTGTCCCCTACTACAGTTTGCCAAACTGGAACATCAACCTCTACCTTTAGGGGATGGGAATGAAAAGTATATTGCAAAAAGATACAGGGCAGTCACTCACTACTTGATAATAGCTGAGGTCCACTCGGCAGGAAGTTCGAGGGTGCATGTAACCACCTTATGTGGTCGGCAGGCCGAGAATGTTTTATTATTTCGCATTATAGCGAGACTATGCACCCATATTTCAAGCAATCTCTTGTTTCTTATCGTATTTACCCCTATCACCAAATGAATAACTGGCCATCTTGAAGGTGCACGTGAGAACCCAAGCCTGAGCCCACCATCATGTCCAATGTGTAGGTGCGCACTTAAACTTGAACATTGGTTCATGAAGACGTACCCATTAGGAGGTGCTCTCTTCAATATACCTTGACCATTGTTTAGATATTTGTAAAATTATCTTCTTCAGAAATATTGGCCTTATTACGTCGCATGTTGGCACAATAGATTAGATGAAGCCGAGCGGCTCTTGTCATAAATTAAATTGATAAAACAAGAATCATTGCAAGCCATGACTTTAGATAGTGTCACATTATATATATCGTACGTCAGAATGACTATTCGTTAGTAAATGTCAGCAGGTAAAGAATTTTGTCAACTCCCAAATGTAATAGGCGTCACAGGAAAAAACATTTGCGTAAGTTACATGTAGCTTATGCCAGAGACTAAGGCCATTGGTAGAAAATCAGAGAGTCTTTTTTCTCTTAATCACAAAAGCTTTTTACTCGCGACGAAGCTTCTGGAATTCCGTTAAATGCCTAATTTATAGGGCTGGTAACAAAGGAAGAGACTGACGTTCAGTTATCACATAATTACATTTGAATCTTTCACACATGTGGACTCTCGTAAGTCGATGAAGGTTTTGTTTTCTCTGTTTGCTGAAAAATAATCACGTCATTTATTATCCGTGTCGTGTTAATTACTGAAAAGATTATCGCCTTCCTTACCCCTTGCCATGAACGTACCTTTTATTGTGTTCTAATAATTTTCAGACGTCATATGCGAGGAACTGGAGGCCGATTGTTCGGTGATGAAACGACCGAACGCTATTCGGGTTCTCTCGTTAACCCTTCGTTAAACAAAGAGAGAACTCCCATGAGATTAATTTGCCAATCATTTCCATTCCCTTCCGTAATTTCCTCGATTGATCGACTATGCAACATGGACGAAGACTTCAGCCGACACAGATATTGGCCTGATACATCACCCCAACTAAATTATATTGATAATGGCCGATCTAAGGTAACTAAATATCTAAACTTCAGATTGATCAACTTTGGGTGCCTCTAAAAAGAGAAGTTTACGGCATGCTCAATAGGACGTACGTTTTCGTGGATATTATTGAATTACACGAAGTTATATATTCTTTGCAATGTTTTCTTATGTCGCTTATTGACAAAGTTTCCTTTTACTATAAAAAATGCGAGAAACGCACGTTTTACAATACATACATGGAATTATCACAAATACGTCATAAAATCTTAGTAAAATGACAAGATAATAGAAATAGGAACGGTGGTAATCTGCAAAGACACTATTCTAAGACCAAAGCTTTGTAAATGGCTAATACTTGCCTATCATAAGCGTATATTCAAAGGCATGATAATGCTGGTAACCCTAAAAAGGATATGACAAAACTCAAAAATACAGCTCATATTAATCTGACACACGTTTGTTTACCGATCTACGACGTTAGCTGAAGGGAGTAACATCTAGGCTCACAATGATTTAAAACAAATAGTTCACATTAAATAATACTAATTATGTGGTTATAAGAGTAAGTAAACTTGCAACACGTGGGCTTTCTCACAAGATAATTGTAGGCCGAACGTCGCGGCAATCTCATCACACTTACGCACTTCGTAACAGCTTGATCACAGCAGATATCACGAAATGAAACAGGTACAAAAGTTCAAATGGTTCAAATGGCTCTGAGAACTATGGGACTTAACTACTGAGGTCATCAGTCCCCCAGAACGTAGAACTACTTAAACCTAACTAACCTAAGGACATCACACACATCCATGCTCGAGGCAGGATTCGAACCTGCGACCGGGTACAAAAGTTTACTACTTTGAAAAAGCTCATCATCAGAGGTACCGTGTTAGATAAACCAGCATATTGGTAGTGTGCTATCCACGAAGTAAGTAAGGTAAAGTACAATAGAATTTCGGAAGCGAAATTCGCTATGCCTGAAGCGCGAAATCGGCTAATTAAGAGCGATTACCAGTCTTGCGGAAAAAGTTTTACTGACAGCTCGCTGTTACCTGCTACAAGCGCCGTTTTAAATCCTCGTCTGAATGCGCCCGTGTCCTATTAATGCCTGTAATTAGGGTGGAAGTGCTCTGACGTCACACCATGGTATCCACAATAGGACAAAGAACCTCAACTGAACTGTTGAGAACTTCTCTTCGTCTCGACCTGTATACTTCGCAAAGGTAGTAGACAGAGAGACATAGAGATGGATACATGTTCAATAGAGTGGCTATTACAAGGAAATTTACTTCCTGAGACAAAAAAAAAACTATAGCTTTTTTCGTGCGGTACTACGGTAGAACCAAACTGGTGAGTAGAACAAAGGAAAAATAAAATGAGAAACATTATAAAAGTCTGCCTGATGTGCACCGACACCCGACTACACCAAGGCGGAATGACGTTTATTTGCGCTGAAATCATCGACTACACCAAGGCAAACGTACAATATGTGCTCAATATCCGGAGACCACCAAAAACATACGTTTTTCATATTAGGAGCATTGCGCTGCCACCTACTGCCAGGTACTCCATATCAGCGACGTCAGTAGTCATTAGACATCGTGAGAGAGCAGAATGGGGCGCTCCGCGGAACTCACTTAGGTGACTGGGTGTCACTTGAGTCATACGTTTGTACGCGAGATTACCACACTCCTAAACATCACTAGATCCGCTGTTTCCGATGTGATAGTGAAGTGGAAACGTACGGCACATAAACGTACAGGCCGACCTCGTCTGGTGACTGAGAGGGACCGCTGACAGTTAAGTGTCGTAATGTGTAATAGGCAGACATCTATCCACACCATCACACAGGAACCACAAACTGCATCAGGATCCACAGCAAGTACTATGACAGTTAGCCGGGAGTTGAGAAAACATAGATTATATGGTCGAGGAACTGCACATAAGCCACTCACCACGCCGGTAAATGCCAAATGACGCCTCGCTTGGTGTCAGGAGCGTAAACATTGGACGACTGAACAGTGGAAAATCGTTGTGTGGAGTGGCGACTCATGGTACACAATGTGGCGATCGGATGGCAGGGCGTGGGTATGACGTATGCCCGGTCAACGTCATCTGCAAGCGTGTGTAATGCCAAGAGTAAAATTCGGAGGTGGTGGTGTGGTGGTGTAGTCGTGTTTGTCATAGAGTGGGCTGTTCTTGTTGTTTTGCGTGGCACTATCACAGCACAGGCATATACTGATGTTGTAAACACCTGCTTGCTTCCCACTGTTGAAGAGCAATTCGGCGATGGCGATTGCATCTTTCAACACTATCAAGCACCCGTTCATAATGCACGGCCTGCGGTGGAGTGGTTACACGACAATAACATCCACGTAATGGACTGGCCTGCACGGAGTCCTGATCTGAATGCTATAGAACACCTTTGGGATGTTTTGGAACGCCGAATTCGTGCCAAGCCTCACCGACCGATATCAATACCTCTTATCAGTGCCGCACTCCATAAAGAATGGGCTGTCATTCCCCAAGAAACTTTCGAGCACCTGATTGAACGTATGCCTGCGAAAGTGGAAGCTGGCATCAATGCTAAAGGTTGACCAATACCATATTGATTTCCAGCATTACCGATGGAGGGCGCCACGAACATGAAAGGCATTTTGAGCCAGGTGTCCGGATACTTTCGATCACATAGTGCACGTAAGAATTTTACCTTTTCCAGATGATGAAGGGTTGTGAAATATACTGCCACTTTTCAAGTATTACGTCGGGCGGAGCATGCGTACGAGAGAACACCGTCGTATTGAACCCGAGAAATTAGTACGGCTAAATATTCTACAGTGATGCGCTTTGGAAAATTGACTTTATATTGGTTTCGACGATACTTCAATCATTACGAAGGATAATAGTTTTTAGAATATGGAATGAACGAAGGTACAGATATAAAAATATCTAATGCATCCACACTTAGGACGGTCTTCGGCAACTGAGTACCACGTGCAGCTCGGTCGTCACAATGGAGTCATTCGTTAGGGTGAAGTGGCATAAGTGTAAGAGATAATGGCCGTGCTCAGTTATAAAGTGAACGGTGGCATGGCTGGTATTAACGTAGTTCGTTTCAGTCTCTCCTTCGTATTACGGAATATGTCGCAAGTACGGTGACCTTCATCATTAACGTACTTTCTTGTGGCCAGGTATCCATACTCCAGAGTCAAAGTTGGAGCGTGTTGTGTATTGGTACTCTTGTGATGTTCTCTATCTTATCAGGTCTGCCCATTTTCTACCAGTATGATGCAGCGCAATGCGATATCTGCTAGTAATGTCGACAGAGTATGTTCCTAGTACTACGTGCTGTGTCTCCACAAATGTGGTACAAAAAGGTCCAGAGAGTCTTAGCAAGAGGCTGTACATGTCAGTTTTAGACGCAGCAAAGGTCAGTATCGGTTCGAAGAGTACTGGATGCTGTGTCCGTATCAATGCGGTCGGTAGTCTGTAATTGCCTGAGTTTATTCCTAATAGTGTACGAAGTAGTCTTTACTTTTAGCTATCGTATGAGATAGTTTAGATTATGTCTTTTGTCTATCTGCAGCCCAGACATTTTGTTCCTGCTGTACGTTCAATGCCTGTATCTACCAGTGTAATGGAAGGATTGCTTTTCAGTGACCCTTTCAATAAAATTAACGTTGATTTTGTAGTACGCGATTATTAACTTGTTTATGTTGCACAATAGTGTTATTGTGTTTAATGCTCCAGATCCTTTCCCTTCTAGCTGGGTTCTGTTGTCTGCTAAAATGATTACTAAAACTTTATCTGCATATTCCGCTACTCTACCGATTTTCACGTTTCCATCCAGAGTGCGGAAGAGATGATCGAGAAATATGCCCACAGACCTATGCTTGTGGACATCCTTCGGTTACTTTTTCAATGATTGTCACAGTGCCATTCTGCGACCCTGTGCGACAGTAATCCAGGAAACAGCAGTACAGGTCCGCAGGCATCTCTATTTACCTTAGCTTCTCCAACATTACAGACCACCAGAGGTTATCAAAAAGGTCTGCATTTTCTGAATCTACTGTAATTGTTCTTTGTATAGCGTTATTGTTTATTTTCCTTGCCGAAAGACATGCGGATTAAAGAAAGTGGGTCAAATGGCTCTAAGCAATATGCAACTTAACATCTGAGGTCATCCCATAGACTTAGAACTACTTTAACCTAACTACCCTAAGGACACCAAACACATCCATACCCGAGGCAGGATTCGAACCTGCGACCGTAGCAACAGCGCGGTTCCGGACTGAAGTGCCTAGAACCGCTCGGCCACAGGGACAGGCGCGGATTAAAGAACCGATGGCCGCTGCATACGTGCAGTCCGCCACACAGGAGCTTCTCCTGAAAATTAGCCAGCGTATTTTTGAGACAAGTCGGTCTGTGTGGTTTTGGATCTGAAGGGTCCCTGTCTGTGTATTCCCATTTTTTATTACATTGGTTCTTTTTCAAACTGTCGGTATTTTACCCATCCTGATGGCAGAAACGTGATCTAAGGGTCGCAGTCGAATTTCAGCCGTGATACCGTGCGGACGGGCTCGGCGCGCCGAACAGCGCTCCGCAGGCGTTGTTGTTTACCTGCTAGCCCGAAGTTTCGAGTCGTTGTATTGACCTCTAGTACCGGTACCAACCCACCATGGTGTTATCATATCGACAAGCCACAATCAAACTAACGTTCTACAAAGCTGAAGTTAACATCTTCTGGGTTATTAGGCCACTTCATATTTCCTCTAAAATAATCGACGTTTCGACCCCTCGGCTGGGATCTTCCTCAGGATCATCCGGTGTCCACTACTGCTAGAACACCGCTAGTGGACAGCGGAAGATCCTGAGAAAGATCAGAGCAGAGAGGTCGAAACGTCGATTATGTTAGAGGAAATACGACGCGGCCTAATAACCCAGAAGATTTTAACTTCAGTGACAACGGTCACGAAAACCTGCAGAGATACATTATAGCGTTTAACGCATCGTACACGAGACCGAAGGCCTATGAAATAGAACGCTTTCTTCGAGACATCAGGCACATAGAACTGCAAGAACGGATCGGCATCCATTTGTCTGTCGTATCCAGCACAGTGTACCTCAAACTGATTTTCGAAGCGGCCTGCGACAGACTCCTCCAACGATCTAAAAACATATGTAAAAGTTTTTTTAAATTACTGCTAACAGTCACAAACATTGTCAACAATTGTATTACTTATTTATTTAGAGACATGTTTCGAGGGAATACCTCATCTTCAGGCTAAAGGGAATTACATAAGTAATAAGGTCATTCTGATGTTACATAGTCTTTTCGTAAATGCTGTGGTCACCCTGTGGAAGAAAAGAAAACTTAGTAAGAAGCGATGTCACTTTCGAAGCTGGAATGATGTTTGCACGAAAATGTTTTGTTCTTCTGGCGTGGCAGAAGCGCACCGAGACTGCCACGCAAGAGGAACAAAGTGAGTGAGCGTTACAAAACAGAGGAGAAGACTACTTGTCTCAAACACAGGCCTTAATCTGAGGGAGAAGTTTTGTGAGAGTGTCCACCTGGAGGACAGAACTGTATGGTAGTAAAACATGGACTGTGGGAAAACCGGAACAGAAGAGAATCGAAGCATTTGAGATGTGGTGCTACAGATGAATTTGGAATATTAGGTGGACTAATAAGGTATAAAGAATGAAAAGGTTCTGTGCAGAATCGGATGAAAAAGGAATATGTGGGAAATACTGTTAAAGAGAAGGGACAGGATGATAGGACATGAGACATCAGGTAATGATTTCCAAAGTACTAGAGGGAGCTGTAGAGAGCAAAAACTGTAGAGGAAACAGAGATTGGAATAGGTTCAGCTGATATGAAGAGATTGGCAGAGGAGAGGAATTTGTGTCGGGCTGCAACAAGGCGCCGGCCGTTGTGGCCGAGCGGTTCTAGGCGCTTCAGTCTGGAGCCGCGCGACCGCTACGGTCGCAGGTTCGAATTCTGCCTCGGGAATGGATGTGTGTGATGTCCTTAGGTCAGTTAGGTTTAAGTAGTTCTAAGTTGTAGGGGACTGATGACCTCAGCAGTTAAGTCCCATAGTGCTCAGAGCCATTTGAATGACACCACAAAAAAAAAAAAAAACAGATTTGGAAGATTTATGGCGATGCCAATTGTAGTACCTCAGTGTAGATTATATTTTGCGTTTGTCCCTGGCTCAGATTTTGCATTCGGTAACGCAACCAGCTCAGGCACAGAGCTGTTTCTGGTCCTGTGTCCTTCAACTGTCGCCTGGCCTTAGAGTCTCAAAAACGAGCGAGGTTTTTTTCTTTGGCTTTAGTCTATTTTATGATTCTCGCAATATTTTTTGTGTCTGCTTGGTCACGAAGTGCTCTTCATGTGTGAGAAAGAGAACCGCCACAGCTCTATCTTGAGAATATCTTTATTCTACTGCATGACTAGTTTCGGCGGCACATTGCCGCCATCCTCAGACCCCATCACTGCAAAAAGAGTATTTGATTTCATTGGCGCCTTTACTGTGGATTCTTGTTACTAGCACGTGTGGGCTATCTTTCATCAGTAGTCTATGCTCGATCCGTGTTGTCTCCAAGGATCCCGCTCTAAATGCGCCAAGGAAAGCAAGTACTCTCTTGGCAATGGTGGGGCCTTAGGATGGTGGTAATGTGCCGCCGGAACTAGTGGTGTGATATAATAAAGACATTCTCAAGATATAGCTGTAGTTGTACTTTTTCTCATGTGCACCATTAGCTGAAGTCCCTCATCCATACAATAATATGGACATCCATAAATTGTTCCTCGTGTCTTTTATTTTTATACAAGTTGTTCAGAAATTCCAGTTAGAAACGACTATGACTTGTATGGAGCGTGAGTATATGATATCTTGAATAGGAACTCTATATCCGGAAACGAAACGTTTCTGTTCTACGACTGTTTCAGTTCAGATGTGTAACACATCCACGTTTGCTGAGGGAAAGAAAAAAGTATCAGAGTCGATTGTCCTAGTATGCAATACAGTAGACAGGATGACATGTACTATGTCAAGCAGTCACCTAATGTCGCTTAACATCTGCTTTGCTGTGCTGCTGCTTCACTAGAAACTAAAGGGAATCAAGGTGGGATGAATACTTTGTACCTGAACATGCTTTATACACTCCTGGAAATGGAAAAAAGAACACATTGACACCGGTGTGTCAGACCCACCATACTTGCTCCGGACACTGCGAGAGGGCTGTACAAGCAATGATCACACGCACGGCACAGCGGACACACCAGGAACCGCGGTGTTGGCCGTCGAATGGCGCTAGCTGCGCAGCATTTGTGCACCGCCGCCGTCAGTGTCAGCCAGTTTGCCGTGGCATACGGAGCTCCATCGCAGTCTTTAACACTGGTAGCATGCCGCGACAGCGTGGACGTGAACCGTATGTGCAGTTGACGGACTTTGAGCGAGGGCGTATAGTGGGCATGCGGGAGGCCGGGTGGACGTACCGCCGAATTGCTCAACACGTGGGGC
Source organism: Schistocerca cancellata (assembly GCF_023864275.1). NCBI lineage: Eukaryota > Metazoa > Arthropoda > Insecta > Orthoptera > Acrididae > Schistocerca > Schistocerca cancellata. Next base: position 99,647,569 of record NC_064626.1, read on the forward strand.
GTGAGGTCTCCACAGTACATCGATGTTGTCGCCAGTGGTCGGCGGAAGGTGCACGTGCCCGTCGACCTGGGACCGGACCGCAGCGACGCGCGGATGCACGCCAAGACCGTAGGATCCTACGCAGTGCCGTAGGGGACCGCACCGCCACTTCCCAGCAAATTGTTGCTCCTGGGGTATCGGCGAGGACCATTCGCAACCGTCCCCATGAAGCTGGGCTACGGTCCCGCACACCGTTAGGCCGTCTTCCGCTCACGCCCCAACATCGTGCAGCCCGCCTCCAGTGGTGTCGCGACAGGCGTGAATGGAGGGACGAATGGAGACGTGTCGTCTTCAGCGATGAGAGTCGCTTCTGCCTTGGTGCCAATGATGGTCGTATGCGTGTTTGGCGCCGTGCAGGTGAGCGCCACAATCAGGACTGCATACGACCGAGGCACACAGTGCCAACACCCGGCATCATGGTGTAGGGAACGATCTCCTACACTGGCCGTACACCACTGGTGATCGTCCAGGGGACACTGAACAGTGCACGGTACATCCAAACCGTCATCGAACCCATCGTTCTACCATTCCTAGACCGGCAAGGGAACTTGCTGTTCCAACAGGACAATGCACGTCCGCATGTATCCCGTGCCACCCAACGTGCTCTAGAAGGTGTAAGTCAACTACCCTGGCCAGCAAGATCTCAGGATCTGTCCCCCATTGAGCATGTTTGGGACTGGATGAAGCGTCGTCTCACGCGGTCTGCACGTCCAGCACGAACGCTGGTCCAACTGAGGCGCCAGGTGGAAATGGCATGGCAAGCCGTTCCACAGGACTACATCCAGCATCTCTACGATCGTCTCCATGGGAGAATAGCAGCCTGCATTGCTGCGAAAGGTGGATATACACTGTACTAGTGCCGACATTGTGCATGCTCTGTTGCCTGTGTCTATGTGCCTGTGGTTCTGTCAGTGTGATCATGTGATGTATCTGACCCCAGGAATGTGTCAATAAAATTTCCCCTTCCTGGGACAATGAATTCACGGTGTTCTTATTTCAATTTCCAGGAGTGTAGTTGCAATGTCTAGAACAACGTTGGTGGTGACCACATCGACCTGCTGTTGTATGGCAGCATACTATTCTCTACGTGCACTACGGTGGGTTCTTTTTTGTTTTGGAATAATGTAAACACAAAATGTTTAAGTGTTAATGTGTTTAACTGATAGGTGGATATTTCGTCATGTTTCCTTTCGGACTGTTACCTACAAATTGCACTGCAGCACTCCTAATTCAATACCTCATTTGAACTGAGACTGTCGTAGAGCGGAAACGCACGTTTATGGACATGGATTTCTATTCAAAATATTATTTACTCAGTCTCCTCAACAACTCCTAAAAGTAAACTGGAGGTGGAGTGGGAAGAAAGGAAAGGAAAGGCACTATTGATGTCAGCTGCATTGGGCGATTACGCGGAATCAGCGGCGTTCGAATGAAAATATGTGCCACACGGGGATTCGAACACAAGATCTCCTACTTCGTAGGTAATTACGTTACCACCACCCCACCCACGACACAGGGTTTAGTGTAGCTGCGTGGACTATATCACAAGCATACCAGCTGGTCCACATTGCCACTGAGCATAACCTGTAAGGTGTCCGGATTTATCAGACCTTAAGTGAACTTTATCCGTAATGACAGTACGATTCATTACGAGATCTTCAGAAAATAATAATTACATTATATCAACAAAATGAAATTGCAGTTAATCTCATGCACCCGAAAACTAACAAAACAATCTCTACCAAAATATGGACAGTGGTATGAAACAAACAGGTTAAAGCGAAACACATTTTGGAGACGAACTGAGCAGGTGGCTAATGATATCGTAAAACGTCCATTAACAAAAGAATGGTGAGCTTCAGCGCAGAAAGGGATAAGGCCAGAACAGTACATTATTCCTTTTAGCATAAATAAGCCTGGAATAGAGGGTAAGTGACTGCACATCATTAATAGGGCTAGGCTGCGATCCAGAAAGAAAAAGAAAAATTTTTATTCAGCGAGACCGCGAGTGACTGAAGCCATACTTGGCGATGCAGATGTGATATGGTGGAGAGATCCCCATTATATAAAAGTGTTTTGAGACCTAACATTAGAGCTCTCTCTCTCTCTCTCTCTCTCTCTCTCTCTCTCGGCAGACTGCACAAGTGTGTGGAAATAAGCGAAGGCGTTCAGAGTTTGCTTTCTGCGAAGAGAGGATGATACGTTTTACGTATCATGGCGACAGACAGCAAAGAAGTGGCTAAATATTCCTGCGAGAATTTTTGCGGGCAAAGGAATTGTGCATGTCGCTCCAAGCCATAGTCGGTGTGCGATAGCCATTATTTCGACAAGGGAAAGATTAACATTTTATAGATTGCAGGAAAGTTGTAACTGAGTGAATTCAGTCAAGGCCAGAGTAAGGAATTAGCATTTCAGATCCAGCACAGAGATAATGCCGTTGCAGATGCCGCTTGGTAAAGTACCATCATGCATTAGGCCACAGTAAATGTTGAGTCTAGATTTTGCTCTCTCCAACTTGTGTACGCTTTGAGCATTGAATACATGAGAGATTTTTTTTTATTGGTTCATAAAGTAAATTTATTCTCCACCAACTTGGTGCATTGACCAACTATGACAACATAGATTTAAATGAGCTGATGAGGATTTTAATATTTATTTTTCCCTTTCATGAAAAAATTTTATGTGTAGAGATAACGATTTTAATAATCGTCATTTCATTATGTCCAAGATTTAAATATTTTGTTATTAATTATTAACAGTAATTGAACAGATTGTTGTTTATCACTTTAACCCTGAAAGCAACAGCTGATAAATAATATGTAGAACAAAAAAGGGTATAGCTCTTTTGTCTTTCTAGAATAGGCCCCACACTTTCACTTTTATTAATTCATGCATTCTAGGTACGTGACAGGCACATTTCTAATGATTTTTGTTACAATCCGCACCTGGTATTAGCTGCCTTATAGGCCAGGGTCATATTTATTTAGAATGTCTGTTTGACACACTGGGTTTGAGAAGACAGTCCAGCGGTTTCGTTCATTTGTGCAGTAAGTGTAAGCTGAGTTTGTTGTGGGTTGGCAGGAGAGCCAACACCGGTTTATTAGAGGAAGCCGAAAGGCACGCGGTTTAGCTCATGCAGGCTGGCGTGAGGTCTGGAACAGGTCAAGGAAATTAGAATTTAGAAAAACGGACGTAGCTGGTGGAATACTTAACTTTAATCCATTAATGGCGAACGTCGCTCTTGACGGTACATTATTCATAATATCAATAGTAACTGAACATGGCGCCTTGCTAGGTCGTAGCAAATGACGTAGCTGAAGGCTATGCTAACTATCGTCTCGGCAAATGAGAGCGTATTTTGTCAGTGAACCATCGCTAGCAAAGTCGGTTGTACAACCGGGGCGAGTGCTAGGAAGTCTCTCTAGACCTGCCCTGTGGCGGCCGGCGCTCGGTCTGCAATCACTGATAGTGGCGACACGCGGGTCCGACGTATACTAACGGACCGCGACCGATTTAAAGGCTACCACCTAGCAAGTGTGGTGTCTGGCGGTGACAACCACAAATTTTGCACACATTAATACACTCACTGTTCAGATTCAAAGGTCAGACGTACGACAAACTTATCTGCTGTCACTTTCACCGTCCCTCCATGCTTGCTACTCAGATTTCCGCCAGAGGTCGGACTACTTCAGCATCCACACTGAAGATGGTGGATCAATTGAGCATCTGGGCGAATTAATTATATGAATACGTGGTGTCTATTCTTTCGAAGATGTCCAAAAGAACTAATATCACCCACTCAAATTTACTGAAGCGCCAAAGAAATTGGTATAGGCAATCGTATTCAAATTCAGAGATTTGCAGACAGGCAGAATATAGCGCTACGGTAGGCAACGCTTGTATGAGACAACAAGTGTCTGGCGCAGTTGTTAAATTGGTTACTACTGTTACAATGGCAGCTTATCAAGATTTAAGTGAGTTTGAACGTGATTTTATTGTCGGCCCACGAGTGATGGGACACAGCATCTCCAAGAAAGCAATGAAGTAGGGATTTGCCTGTACGACCATTTTTACGAGTTGTTGTTGTTGTTGTGGTCTTCAGTCCTGAGACTTGTTTGATGCAGCTCTCCATGCTACCCTATCCTGTGCAAGCTACTTCATCTCCCAGTACCTACTGCAGCCTACATTCTTCTGAATCTGCTTAGTGTATCCATCTCTTCGTCTCCCTCTACGATTTTTACCCTCCACACTGCCCTCCAATACTAAATTGGTGATCCCTCGATGTCTCGGAACATGTCCTACCAACCGATCCCTTCTTTTTGTCAAGTTGTGCCACATACTCCTCTTCTCCCCAACTCTATTCAATACTTCATCATTAGTTATGTGATCTACCCATCTAATCTTCAGCATTCTTCTGTAGCACCACATTTCGAAAGCTTCTATTCTCTTCTTGTCTAAACTATTTATCGTCCATGTTTCACTGCCATACATGGCTACACTCCATACCAATACTTCCAGAAACGACCTCCTGACGCTTAAATCTATACTCGATGTTGACAAATTTCTCTTCTTCAGAAACGCTTTCCCTGCCATTGCCAGTCTACATTTTATACCCTCTCTAGTTCGACCATCATCAGTTATTTTGCTCCCCAAATAGCAAAACTCTTTTACTACTTCCTAATCTAATTCCCACAGCATCACCCGACTTAATTCGACTACATTCCATTATCCTCGTTTTGCTTTTGTTGATGTTCATCTTATATCCTCCTTTCAAGACACTGTCCATTCCGTTCAACTGCTCTTCCAAGTCCTTTGCTGTCTCTTATAGAATTACAATGTTATCGGCGAACCTCAAAATTTTTATTTCTCCTCCATGGATTTTAATACCTACTCCGAATTTTTCTTTTGTTTTTACTGCTTGCTCAATATACAGATTGAATAACATCGGGGAGAGGCCACAACCCTGTCTCACACCCTTCCCAACTACTGCTCCCCTTTCATGTCCCTCATAACTGCCATTTGGTTTCTATACAAATTGTAAATAGCCTTTCGTTCCCTATATTCTACCCCTGCCACCTTTAGAATTTGAAAGAGAGTATTCCAGTCAACATTGTCAAAAGCTTTCTCTAAGTTTACATATTCTAGAAACGTGGGTTTGCCTTTCCTTAATCTTTCTTCTAAGATAAGTCGTAAGATCAGTATTGCCTCACTTGTTCCAACATTTCTATGGAATCCAAACTGATATTCCCCGAGGTCGGCTTCTACCAGTTTTTCCATTCGTCTGTAAATAATTCGCGTTAGTATTTTGCAGCTGTGGATTATTAAACTGATAGTTCGGTAATTTTCACATCTGTCAACACCTGCTTTCTTTGGGATTTGAATTATTATATTCTTCTCGAAGTCTGAGGGTCTTTCACCTGTCTCGTACATCTTGCTCACCAGATGGTAGAGTTTTGTCTGGACAGGCTCTCCCAAGGCTGTCAGTAATTCTAATGGAATGTTGTCTACTCCCGGGGCCTTGTTTCGACTCAGGTCTTTCAGTGCTCTGTCAAACTCTTCACGCAGTATCGTATCTCCCAATTCATCTTCATCTACATCCTCTTCCATTTCCATAATATTGTCCTCAAGTACATCGCCCTTGCATAGACCCTCCATATACTCCTTCCACCTTTCTGCTTTCCCCTCTTTACTTAGAACTGGGTTTCCATCTGAGCTCTTGATATTCATACAAGTGGCTCTCTTTTCTCCAAAGGTCTCTTTAATTTTCCTGTAGGCTGTATCTATCTTACCCCTAGTGAGATAAGCCTCTACATCCTTACATTTGTCCTCTAGCCATCTCTGCTTAGCCCTTTTGCACTTCCTGTCGATCCCATTTTTGAGACGTCTCTATTCCTTTTTGCCTGCTTCATTTACTGCATTTTTATATTTTCTCCTTTCATCGATTAAGTTCAATATTTCTTCTGTTACCCAAGGAGTTCTACCAGCCCTCATCTTTTTACCTATTTGATCCACTGCTGCCTTCACTACTTCATCCCTCAGAGCTACCCATTCTTCTTCTACTGCAGTTCTTTCCCCCATTCCTGTCACTTGTTCCCTTATGCTGTCCCTGAAACTCTGTACAGCCTCTGGTTCTTTCAGTTTATCCAGGTCCCATCTCCTTAAATTCCCACCTTTTTGCAATTTCTACAGTTTTAATCTACAGTTCATAACCAATAGATTGTGGTCAGAGTCCACATCTGCCCCTGGAAATGTCTTACAATTTAAAACCTGGTTCCTAAATCTCTGTCTTACCATTATATAATCTATCTGATACCTTCTAGTATCTCCAGGATTCTTCCATGTTTACAACCTTCTTTCATGATTCTTTAACTAAGTGTTAGCTATGATTAAGTTATGCTCTGTGCAAAACTCTACCAGACGGCTTCCTCTTTCATTTGTTAGCCCTAATTCATATTCATCTACTGTTTCCTTCTCTCCCTTTTCCAATCCTCGAATTCCAGTCACCCATGACTATTAAATTTTCGTCTCCCTTCACTACGTGAATAATTTCTTTTATCTCATCATACATTTCTTCAATTTCTTCGTCATCTGCAGAGCTAGTTGGCATATAAACTTGTACTACTGTAGTAGGTGTGGGCTTCGTGTCTTTCTTGGACACAATAATGCGTTCACTATGCTGTTTGTAGTAGCATGCCCGCAGTCCTATATTTTTTATTCATTATTAAACCTACTCCAGCATTACCCCTATTTGATTTTGTGTTTATAACCTTGTATTCACCTGACCAAAAGTCTTGTTCCTCCTGCCACCGAACTTCACTAATTCCCACTATATCTAACTTTAACCTATCCATTTCCCTTTTTAAATTTTCTAATCAACCTGCCCGGTTAAGGGATCTGACGTTCCACGCTCCGATCCGTAGAACGCCAGTTTCCTTTTTCTTGATAATGAGTATACCATAGATATCTGGAATCTGGAAAAAACATCTAATCTCTAGCATCGCTGCAGCCAGACACTGATCCTGCAAGAACGCGACCAATGACGACTGAAGAGAATCGTTCAACGTGACAGAAATGCAACCCTTCCGCAAATTGCTGCAGATTTCAATACTTGGCAATCAAGAAGTGTCAGCATGTGAACCATTCGACGAAATATCATCGATGTGGGCTTTCATAGCCGAAGGGCCACTCGTATGCCCTTGATGACTGCACGACACTAAGGTTTACGCCTCGCCTCGACCCGTCAACACCGACATTGCACTGTTGATGACTGGTAGCATGTTGCCTCATTGGACGAGTCTCGTTTCAAACAGCATCGATTGTATGGACGTGTATGAGTATGGGGGCAACATCATGATCCATAGACACTGTATGTTAGCTGGGGACTGTTCAAGCTGTTGGAGGCTCTGTGATAGTGTGGGGCGTGTGCATTTGGAGTATATGAGATACCTGATATTTCTATACACGACTTGGACAGGTGACATGTACATAAGCATCCTGTTTGATCACCTTCATCCATTCATGTCCATTGTTCATTCCCCGGACTTGGGCAATTCCAGCAGGACAATGCAACACCCCACACGTCCAAAATTGCTACAGAGTGCCTCCAGGAACACTCTTCTGAGTTTAAACACTTCCGCTGGCGACCAAACTCCCCAGAAGTGCTCATTATTATCTGGGATGCCTTGCAATGTGCTGTTCCGAAGAGATCTCCACCCCCGGTAGTCTGACGGATCCATGGATAGCCCTGCAGGATTCAGGCAGTCAGTTCCCTCCAACACAACTTCAGATATTGGTCGAGTCCATGCCACGTCGTACGTCGTACTGCGGCACTTTTCCGTGCTCTAGGAGGCCCTACACGATATTAGGTAGGTGTACCAGTATCTTCGGTTCTTCAATCTAATTTGTAGATGTTTTTAATGGGAATTTCAAAATACTATAAACGTTGCTTGTGTACATTGCGAGTTCATAAAATGATATGACAGGTACCGATTGCTCTAGAAATTACCTTCAGACCATAAAACACCGTTACAGATTATAACACATAAGATCCTAAAAATTAGGTACTGAGCCATTAAAACTAATTTCTTGGTGACTGTCAACGTGATCTAGAAGGTCTCCTTTGCCTATACAGAGTGGTCCAGTGATAGTGACCGGGCCAAATATCTCATGAAATAAGTATCAAACGAAAAAACTACAAAGAACGTCTAGCGTGAAGGGGGAAACCAGATGACGCTATGGTTGGCCCGCTAGATGGTGCTGCCATAGGTTAAGCGAATATCAATTGCGTTTTTTTAAAATAGGAACCCCCATTTCTATTACATATTCGTGTAGTACATAAATAAATATGAATGTTTTAGTTGGACCACTTTTTTCGCTTTCGCTGTAACGGTTACAAACATATGGCTCACAATTTTAGACGAACAGTTGGTAACAGGTAGGTTTTTAAATTGAAATACAGATCGTAGGTAGGTTTGAACATTTTCTTTCGGTTGTCCAATATGATACATGTACCTTTGTGAACTTATCGTTTCTGAGAACCCATGCTGTTACAGTGTGATTACCTGTAAATACCACATTAATGCAATAAATGCTCAAAATGATGTCCATCAACCTCAATGAATTTGGCAATACGTGTAACGACATTCGCCGTCCTTAATGTTCGCACATGCATGCTGACGCATGTTGTCAGGCGTTGTCGGTGGATCACGATGGCAAATATCCTTCAACTTTCCCCACAGAAAGAAATCCGGGGAGGTCAGATCCGGTGAACGTGCGTGCCATGGTATGGTGCTTCGACGATCAATCCACCTGTCATGAAATATGCTATTCAATACTGCTTCAACCGCACGTGAGCTATGTGCCGGACATCAATCATGCTGGAAGTACATCGCCATTCTGTCATCTTGTAGTAACATCGGTAGAACATTGCGTAGGAAATCAGCATACATTGCACCATTAAGATTGCCATCGATAAAATGGGGGCCAATTATCCTTGCTCCCATAATGTCGCACCATACATTAACCCGCAAAGATCGCCGATGTTCTATTTGTCACAGCCATCTTGGATTTTCCGTTGCCCAATAGTGCATATTATGCCGGTTTACGTTACCGCTGTTCGTGAATGACGGTTCGTCGCTAAATGGAACGCGTGCAAAACATTTGTTATCGTCCAGTAATTTCTCTTGTGGCCAGTGGCAGAACTGTATACGACGTTCAAAGTCGTCGCCATGCAATTCCTGGTGCATAGATATATGGTACGGGTGCAATCGATGCAGATGTAGCATTCTCAACACCGACGTTTTTGAGATTCCCGATTCTCTCACAATTTGTCCACTACTGATGTGCGGATTAGCCGCGACAGCAGCTAAAACACTTCTTGGCATCATAATTTGTTGCAGGTCGTGGTTGACGTTTCACATGTGTCTGAACACTTCCTGTTTCCTTAAATAACGTGACTATCCGGCGAACGGTCCGGACACTTGGATGATGTTGTTCAGGATTCCAAGCAGCATACATAGCATAGCACACGCCCGTTGGGCATTTTGATCACAATAGCCATACCTCAAGACGATATCGACCTTTTCCGTAATTGGTAAACCGTCTAATTTAACACGGCTAATGTATCACGAAGGTAATACCGTCCGCACTGGCGGAATGTTACGTGAAACCACGTTTGTGATTATTACAGCGTCATCTATAACAAAGCGAAAAAAGTGGTCCAACTAAAAAATTCATACTTCTTGACGTACTATTTGAATATGTAATAAAAAATGGGGGTTCCTATTTAAAAAAAACGCTGTTGATATCCGTTTGACCTATGGCAGCGTGATCTAGCGGGCCAACCATAGCGCCATCTGGCTTCCCGCTTCACGCTAGACGAGTTTCGTTGTTTGTAGTTTTTTCGTTTGATGCTTATTTCGTGAGATATTTGGCCCAGTCACCACCAACGGACCACCCTGTACACAGCAAATCTCAGTTTTCGCTCTCTTGCTGTCACAGGTCTGTGGAATAAGCGTCGTTTTTGTCACATTTCGCATTTTAGTCCAGTTCTGTGCTCCGTTTTGATTTTGTTCGTTTTCGGATTTTGGTATTACCTGTTACTGAACGTTTTGCAGCAGCACCTGTAATAAGGAATTACCGTTCCCTTCCTAGGCTGTCTTTAAGACCACAACAAAAACGGCTACGTTTGGAGCGGTTCTGTGACTAGTATAGATGGACTACTGATGAATGGCATCACACTGTGATTGCCGATGACTTGGGGTTCTGTAATACAATCGTTGGCGAATATGGCGGCGGCCTGGAGAGAGACTTCATTCTTCCAATATTCTGGAGAGGCATGTGGCGTCATGGTGTGGGGATTCATCGAGTACGACGTCTGATAGTGATTGAGGGAACGGTGAGGGCAAAGTAGTAAATCACGGACATCCTGTGCCCCCATGTGCCTGCGATGAAACAGGATCGTGGTGCCATTATTCAACAGTACAATACCCGAGGACGTCACTTTCATCCAAATGCCATATGCAGGAATCAAGCAACCAGTTGGGCAATTGTGGGCCTGCTTGTCTAAAGACAGGGTACAATAGTTTTTTAACACCATTTCCACCCGAATCAATTAATGCAGGCTGCAGGAAATGTAATTTCATAGTGCTATGTGGCTTCATTTTGGCATTTTCTATGTAAACCTGAGTCGATTTTGTAATCACAGAGCCGGCCAAAGTGGCCGCACAGTTCTAGGCGCTACAGTCTGGAACCGTGCGACCGCTACGATCGCAGGTTCGAATCCTGCCTCGGGCGTGGATGTGTGTGATGTCCTTAGGTTAGTTAGGTTTAATTAGTTTTAAGTTCTAGGGGACTGATGACCTCAGAAGTTAAGTCCCATAGTGCTCAGAGCCATCTGAACCATCTGTAATCACAGAAATAATATCGCATAGCCTCTCAATCTGCGAAGATTCATTTCGCTCCCTTTTCCCATTGTGTTTGGTGAATTTGTTCTGTCAGGCATTGTGTATGCAGAAAAGATGATTCGTAATGTAGGTGAGTACGAGGGAGAGTTCGTTGTTTCTAACCCTCGCAGACACAGTGAGACGCAGCTGTTGTTTTAACACGGCTACTTTGGGCCTCAGCTCTGCGGCCGGCAAGCCGTACCTGCATCTGGAGCTGGACGAGGATCGGTAAGGCGGAGTGCAGCAGGCGATGCCGCGGGGCGCCGTTACTTACCGCGCCGGCCGGGCTGCAGGTGCGCCGGCCGCTAAATATTCCTGCGCGCAGCATTAATCGGGCTTAGCGCGCCGCTCCAGGGCGGCCATTTGCCTAACGACCCCGGCTGCCGGGCAGGCGGGCAGGCGGGCACCTGTAGCCGCCTTGTAGCCGCCTTGTAGCCGGCAGCCGGCCGCACTCCGCGGCTCGCCCACTCCCACACCCGGCGGCAGCCGACGTCCATTTCGGAGAGCAGACTCCGGGCTGCAGGAAAAAAGACAGCCAGCTGAGGACTCCACTGGCCGACCCTCAATTTTGTGGAGTGCACGTTCCAGCGTGAGGGCAGTACCTGTTACCTTAAGCAATCAGCTAAAAATGTTAAAACTGATTTATAAATTACTAGCTACCTGGGCATTTATTTACTCCAGTCTTCTACAAGTCTGTCTGCCGCTCCCCCACTTCTCTATCCGTGTCATCCTACCCCCTGTCTCTACCCACTTCTTTTACCCCTTTATCCATCGCCTCCTCCTCCATGTCACCCCTCTCCATCTCCTCTACCCCTCTGTGTCCAGCTCCTCCTCACTCCCTTTCTGTGTCCAACACCTCCTCCCCTTCTATCTTCTCCTTCTGCCCCTCTCTACGTTTTCACGTTTCGTTGAATTCGACCCAGGTTCAAATGGCTCTGAGCACAATGGGACTTAAACTTCTGAGGTCATCAGTTCCCTAGAACTTTGAACTACTTAAACCTAACTAACCTAAGGTCATCGCACACATCCATGCCCGAGGCAGGATTCGAAGCTGCGACCGTAGCGGTCGCGTGGTAAATCGATCCAGGGATGTAGAGTATTCGCATATGTGACACTCGCATATTGCACATACACTATGTGATCAAAAGTACCCGGACACCTGGCTGAAAATGACTTGCAAATTCCTGGCGCCCTCTATCGGTAATGCTGGAATTCAGTATTGTGTTGGAAAACACTTAGCCTTGATGACAGCTTCCACTCTCGAAGGCATACGTTCAATCAGGTGCGGGAAAGTTTTTTGGGGAATGACAACTCATTCTTCACGGACTGCTGCACTAGGAGAGGTGTCGATGTCGGTCGGTGAGACCTGGCACGAAGTCGGCGTTCCAAAATATCCCGAAGGTTTTCTGTAGGATTCAGGTCATGACACTGTGCACGCCAGTCCATTTACAGTGATGTTATTGTCGTGTAACCACTCCGCCAAAGCCGTGCTTTATGAACAGGTGGTCGATCGTGTTGAAAGAGGCAATCACCATCATCGAATCACTCTTCAACAGTGAGAATCAATAAGGTTCTTAAAACATCAATGTAGGCCTGTGCTGTAATAGAGCCACGCAAAACAACAAGGGGTGCAACCCCCGCCATGGAAAACACCATCACACCATAACACCACCGCCTTCGAATTTTACTGTTCGCACTACACACGCTGGCAGATGACGTTCGCCTTACCCATAACCTGCCATTTGATCGCCACATTGTGTACCGTAATTTGTCACTCCACAAAACGTTTTTCCACTGCTCAATCGTCCAATGTTTACGCTCCTTACAGCAAGCAGGGCGTCGTTTGGATGCTACCAGCGTGTCTGTGGCTTATGAGCAGCCACTCGACCATGAAATCCAATTTTTCTCACCTTCATAGTACTTGCAGTTAATACTGATGTAGTTTGTAGTTCCTGTGTGATGGTCTGGGTAGATGTCTGCCTATTACACATTACGACCCCCTTCCGTTATCGGCGGTCTCTGTCAGTCAACAGCCGAGGTCGACCCGTACGCTTTTGTGCTGTACGTGTCCCTTCACGTTTCCACTTCACTATCACATCGGAAACAGTGGACGTACGGATGTTCAGGAATGTGGAAATCTAGTGGACAGACGTGGGACACAAGCGACACCCGATCACCCGACCACGTTCGTAGTCCGTGAGCTGCCGGAGCGCCCCATTCTGCTCTCTCACGATGTCTAATGACTACTGAGGTGGCTCATATGGTGTACCAGGCAGCAGGTGGTAGCACAACGTACCTAATGTGAAAAATGTAGGTTTTTGGGGGTGTCCGGATGCTTTTGATCACATAGTGTACATATATAAGATTCTCTGTTGTTTTACACCATACCACTCTACTGTATTACGCAGCCATGTGGCTACATGTTAGGTCCCAAAATACGTTGACAAAATCGTTGACTCGTTGCAGTGTCCAGTCTCGTGACCTCGTTGACAAATGAACAGCACAAATGAGAGACAAATTGCACTTCACAGTTTTGAAAGTATTCAAAGTCAACAGGAAATACCATTATTCTAAACAGAGTGATACATTGTGTTTTAATTCACTCAATTCCTCGTGGCTGCGGAGCGGCGCTGTCGCAGCGTGCAGATTCCAATGACAGCTGATGAGACGGCTGGCTCAAATGGTTCAAATGGCACTGAGCATTACGGGACTTAACTTCTAAGGTCGTCAGTCCCCTAGAACCTAGAACTACTTAAGGGGCTCCGGAACGCCCTATACTTGCAATGTTAAAATAACGCTTATAAATTACATCTTACCTCACAAAGTATTTGAGGTAGAAAGTTGAACTTTTTACAGATTATTTATTGGAATATGGGCTGCAACTTAACACAGGGATTTTACAAAATTTTAGTTCAGTTATTAAAGATGATTTTTTTTCAATTGTAATGAAAATTCACAACATTTTTTTGCAATTTTTTGTTTATATATTCAAAAATATACAGTTTTTTGGAAAAAGGCTGTGTTAAATTATGCAGAAGGTACTGTGTAACATTTACTGAAAGTTTGAAACAAATATGTTTGGACGATCCTTAGAAAACATGTAATTATATGAGAAAATAAAAGTTTTGGGAATCGAGCGACAAAGATTGGATTAACTTTTTAGTGCATTCCAGGTCCATTATCTTCATCCTCTGCAAACTCCTCCTCCAGCTTCCTCTTGTTCCTCCTCCTGTTTACTCTTGCTTGTATTTCTAGACTCTTTACAGCCCTGTCTGCAGCCCGAAGGCGTTCCTTGTCTAAAGCAAGCATCGCTCGAACCATGTTAGAACCTATCTTCATTCCCATATTTCTAAATACCTTGCACCTTACAATGTTGCCATCATTGAAAGTCGCAAAAGCATCATACACACCAAAGTGAAGTGTTTCTATTCCAACAAATACAGTCTTGGGGATTCTCGACCATATAACACTATTTACACTTTCATTGGGGTTTTGAGTTTTTCCGTGAATACACTTTTTCAACAGTTCAGGTGCTGCTAAGTCTCTGAAAATAGGTTTTATCACCTCCATTATTGCATGAGGCAGACTATGCTTATGAGTGTACACTTCACCAGTTAGCAATCCTTTGTTATATTTACACCAACTGTCTTCTTCTTTGGGACACAAGCTATGTTGGGGATTTTCATCGGTTGAAGAAGTATGAAAAAAAAAAGAGCCCAAACAGCCTTCTTCATTTCGTCGACACTTTGTGTATTTTGCCTAATAGCCATTCCATAATAGTTCTGTATTTTGTCAATTACACTGTCAGTTAACCTTCCCTTCCCATCCAACCCTTTACCATCACTGAGTTTTTGTTTTTTGTACGAAGCTTTCAGTCGCCGAAGTCTTGCTCCCATTCGCTTCTGTAAGTGTCCAATACACTCAAATTTCTGCACTACAACATCACCACCATAGGGCTTCTGTCCTTGAACATGTTTGAAACTTTTAGAATCACCGTCACCAAGTTAATTAACATATCGCACAGCGCCACAGTGGGTCACGCCCATGTAGAACACATTTCAAAAAAAATTTAAAAATAGTTGTAGTCTTCGGAATTGAATAAATTATATATCTATTAAAAGGTAATAGTCTGCAGATTCAGAAAACGCAAAAAAGTAAACATTGAACTTTTCATGATTTTGAGCCTTTCCGGAGCCCCTTAAACCTAACTAACCTAAGGACATCACACACATCCTAGCCCGAGACAGGATTCGAACATGCGAACCTAGCGGTCGCGCGGTTCCATACTGTAGCGCCTAGAACCGCTCGGCCACCCCGGCCGGCATGAGACGGCTCGTGTTGCACCGGCGCTCCTTCTTCCATTCAGTACAGTTCCCGTGACTCTCTGCGTGGCCTTCTCCTTGTGAATTCGCTCGTTGAGTTATTAACAAGCGCCTATGGCGTGGCGTGGAGTGCTCCGTCCTGGAGTCGAACTCACGATCCTCAGGTTCGGCGTCTTATGAAGGAGTTCACACGTGACCAATTTGGTGACACCGCAGTCCCTTCGTCCTCACCAGTCACCTGCATGAGTACTGCACGAACTTCTTTGAGGTAACATTTGGAATGGCATCTTCTGCGTTGACCTATTGGTCCTGTCGAGCACCGTAGCGGCTAAGTCGTTGTAGCCAAGTATGACGTACGCTGACTAACCATCTGTCCGTCCGTCCAGGCGACGTTTCTTCGTGTCTTCTTTAACCGTCGAAGGACCTTCCCTAAGGAGCATCCCTCGCTCGTTTGTCGGAGGTATTTATTCGGTGTTTTTGCCAAGTAGCGAACTTTCTAGGGTGGCGACTGATTGTTCGGTTGTTGATCTATGCTTCTAACGTTGGGCAGGAACGTGGCCAATGTCGACACACGTGCCGGCTTTTCGCTGCTTTACCTCTATGCTGGCGTGGTCGGGCATTGCCCTCTCGTCTTCCTCCGCACCGCCATATGCGTCACGCACGTGAGTTCAGTATGCTGACAGTTGTTCCCTTGTGTGAACAGCGCTGGTCGTTGTTCTCCTTGGGAGCATTGCCCGTCTGATCGGTTGTTGATCTGTCTTAGTGCTGACTGCTGCCACGCAAACTCCTCTGGTCAGCGGCCTTCACACACGCGCCGGCTCCCTTGTTAGACTGCTGCCGCTTCCGAACGTTGTGGCTTAAAGTGTCAAAGTCTCTAAAATGTGTTCTTGATAATAAGTCTTTACGTATTTTTCTGCTTGAACAACCATAAATAACACAATTAATACACATGAATATTATACACCTTAGACACGAGTGCCATAGCTCTCAGCACATTTCCTCTCCGCCATCCCACACTGTTTGAGCGCTTGGTTAGGCGTAAGGGGGAAACTGCAAACGCGCCGTATTTATAAGTGGTACAGTTCCCCAGTATACGACTTTGTCTTATATTTCGCCTTTCTAAATAACACGGCATTATTTAATTAGTTGTGGCTTGTTGAAAACGTAGTATATTTTTTATCCGGTACAAACTGTCAGCACACGGACAGACGTAACCAATTCCACAGATATTGGTACTCAAGTTGTCAAGCAGTTGTGACTTATTTAGTTCCGTAATCGAGAAGAGGTCTTTCACACAAATATGTCGATCGAAATACTGTAGTACTTTTGCAACTTATTCATGGAGACGTCGATGGCTCTCAGGAAATCATTGTAGATTTCATGGTTAGATTTAACGTAAAACGATTTGTCGTTAAGACGGTTAATCATGCACATGGGCGCATTTAACTGAAAAGGCAAAAGATCTCGAAAGGAGCTCGGAAACATGTAAGATTGACAGTATCCTCAAATACTTTATAAAACAATCCTTGTAATTCCTTCAAGGCCACAATGAATTCATCACACCTCGCGTCTTTTCAGCACCAGTGAGCTTAGAGAATTGGACTGTCTTTGTCATAATGTGTCCATTCTACAAGACGATTTTCTTCTGAAACACATCCCCATCAAATCAGAAAGGAGTTATCATGCAATGTCTTACTTTGGTACGGGTGCAGTCAAATTCACTTAAAATGCGAAGACAGCAGTCCATTCCGGATGTTCTAATTATCGTTCCTGCTCTCCTTTCACCTTCTTTAACTTAACAATAGCGTCTTTTACATCGAAAACTCGTTCCAGACATTTCCCTTGACATACTCAACGTACTTAGGAGCCGCGAGGGGATTAGTCGAGCAGTCTAGGGCGCTGCAGTCATGGACTGTGCGGCTGGTCCCGGCAGAGGTTCGAGTCCTCCCGTGGGCATGGGTGTGTGTGTGTGTTCTTAGGAATGGCTCTGAGCACTATGGGACTTAACTGCTGAGGTCATCAGTCCCCTAGAACTTAGAACTACTTAAACCTAACTAACCTAAGGACATCACACACATCCATGCCCGAGGCAGGATTCGAATCTGCGAGCGTAGCAGTCGCGCGGTTCCAGACTGTAGCGCCTAGAACCGCTCGGCCGCTCCGGCTGGCTGTCCTTAGGATAATTTAGGTTAACTAGTGTGTAAGCTTAGGGACTGATAACCGTAGCAATTAAGTCCCATAAGGTTTCAAACACTTTTTGTTTTGCTTTTCTTTGTACTTAGGAGCAATACCAGAGTCGCGCTACTCTTCTTTCGATTAAATCAAAAATTATTGCAACTGACGGAGGAATAATGTGCGTGACTTTACAAAATATGTTGTTCGTACGAACAATTTCTTCACGAACTGCATGCCTGTGAATTTAGCACAAAGTGCTTCATGATGTACAGAACACTGAAACCCTACAATCGATAGTTGTAATTTTTTTGGTCTTTCATTATTCATTTAAATCTTTAAATTATTTCTGCATGGTAGTGTAATATCGTTTCATATAAAATTTCCAGTACCAGTCTCTTATGCGACTACAGAAAAAATATTTACAATTGAGGCTTGCGTGCCTCAACGATACAGATAGCCGTACCGTAGGTGCAACCACCACGGAGGGGTATCTGTTGAGAAGCCAGACAAACGTGTGGTTCCTGAAAAGGGGCGGCAGCCTTTTCAGTAGTTGCAGGGGCAACAGTCTGGATGATTGACTGATCTAGCCTTGTAACACTAACCAAAACGGCCTTGCTGTTGTGGTACTGCGAACGGCTGATTGCAAGGGGAAACTACAGACGTAATTTTTACAGAGGGCATGCAGCTTTACTGTATGGTTAAATGATGATGGCGTCCTCTTGGGTAAAATATTCCGGAGGTAAAATAGTCCCCCATTCGGATCTGCGGGCGGGGACTACTCAAGAGGACATCGTTATCAGGAGAATGAAAACTGACATTCTACGGATCGGAGCGTGGAATGCCAGATCCCTTAATCGGGCAGGTTGGTTAGAAAATTTGAAAAGGGAAATGGATAGGTTAAAGTTAGATATAGTGGGAATTAGTGAAGTTCGGTGGCAGGAGGAACACGACTTCTGGTCAGGTGAATACAGGGTTATAAATACAAAATCAAACAGGCGTAACGCAGGACTAGGTTTAATAACGAATAAAAAATAGGATTGCGGCTAAGCTACTACAAACAGCATAATGAACGTATTATAGTGGGCAAGACAGACACGAAGCCCATGCCTACTACAGTAGTACAAGTTTATATGCCAACTAGCTCTGCAGATGACGAAGAAATTGATGAAATGTATGATGAGATAAAAGAAATTATCCAGGTAGTGAAGGGAGACGAAAATCTAATAATCATGGGTGACCGGAATTCGACAGTAGGAAAAGGGAGAGAAGGAAACATAGTAGGTGAATATGGATTGGGGGAAGCCGTCTGGTAGAATTTTGCACAGAACATAACTTAATCATAGCTAACACTTGGTTCAAGAACCATGAAAGAAGGTTGTATACATGGAAGAATACTGGAGACACTAAAAGGTATCAGATAGATTATATAATGGTAAGACAGAGATTTAGGAACCAGGTTTTAATTTGTAGGACATTCCCACGGTCAGATGTGGACTCTGTACACAATCTATTGGTTATGAACTCTAGATTAAAACTGAAGAAATTGCAAAAAGGTGGTAATTTAAGGAGATGGGACCTGGATAAACTGAAAGAACCAGAGGTTGTACAGAGTTTCAGGGACAGCATGAGGGAACAATTGACCGGAATGGGGGAAAGAACTACAGTAGAAGAAGAGTGGGTAGCTCTGAGGGATGAAGTAGTGAAGGCAGCAGATGATCAAATAGGTAAAAAGACGAGGGCTGGTAGAACTCCTTGGGTAACAAAAGAGATATTGAACTTAATCGAGGAAAGGAGAAAATATAAAAATGCAGTAAATGAAGCAGGCAAAAACGAATACAGACGTCTCAAAAATGAGATCGACAGGAAGTGCAAAACGGCTAAGCAGGGATGGCTACAGGAGAAATCTAAGGATGTAGAGGCTTATCTCACTAGGGGTAAGATAGATACAGATTACAGGAAAATTAAAGAGACCTTTGGAGAAAAGAGAGCCACTTGTATGAATATCAAGAGCTCACATGGAAACCCAGTTCTAAGCAAAGAGGGGAAAGCAGAAAGGTGGAAGGAGTATATAGAGGGTCTATGCAAGGGCGATGTACTTGAGGACAATATTATGGAAATGGAAGAGGATGTAGATGAAGATGAATTGGGAGATACGATACTGCGTGAAGAGTTTGACAGAGCACTGAAAGACCTGAGTCGAAACAAGGCCCCGGGAGTAGACAACATTCCATTAGAATTACTGACAGCCTTGGGAGAGCCTGCCCAGACAAAACTCTACCATCTGGTGAGCAAGATGTACGAGACACGCGAAATACCCTCAGACTTCGAGAAGAATATAATAATTAAAATCCCAAAGAAAGCGGGTGTTGACAGATGTGAAAATTACCGAACTATCAGTTTAATAAACCACAGCTGCAAAATACTAACGCGAATTATTTACAGACGTATGGAAAAACTGGCAGAAGCCAACCTCGGGGAAGATCAGGGAGGCAATACTGACCTTACGACTTATCTTAGAAGAAAGATTAAGGAAAGGCAAACCTACGTTTCTAGTATTTGTAGATTTAGAGAAAGCTTTTGACAATGTTGACTGGAATACTCTCTTTCAAATTCTAATGGTGGCAGGGGTAAAATACAGGGAGCGAAAGGCTATTTACAATTTGTACAGAAACCAGATGGCAGTTATAAGAGTCGAGGGGCATGAAAGGGGAGCAGTAGTTGGGAAGGGAGTGAGACAGGGTTGTAGCCTCTCCCCGATGTTATTCAATCTGTATATTGAGCAAGCAGTAAAGGAAACAAAAGAAAAATTCGGAGTAGGTATTAAAATCCAGGGAGAAGAAATAAAAACTATGAGGTTCGCCGATGAGATTGTAATTCTGTCAGAGACAGCAAAGGACTTGGAAGAGCAGTTGAACGGAATGGACAGTGTCTTGAAAGGAGGATATAAGATGAACATCAACAAAACTAAAACGAGGATAATGGAATGTAGTCGAATTAAGTCGGGTGATGCTGTGGGAATTAGATTAGGAAATGTGACAGTTAAAGTAGTAAAGGAGTTTTGCTATTTGGGGAGCAAAATAACTGATGATGGTCGAAGTAGAGAGGATATAAAATGTAGACTGGCAATGGCAAGGAAAGCGTTTCTGAAGAAGAGAAATTTGTTAACATCGAGTATAGATTTAAGTGTCAGGAAGTCGTTTCTTAAAGTATTTGTATGGAGTGTAGCCATGTATGGAAGTGAAACATGGACGATAAATAGTTTAGATAAGAAGAGAATAGAAGCTTTCGGAATGTGGTGCTACAGAAGAATGCTGAAGATTAGGTGGATAGATCACATAACTAATGAGGAGGTATTGAATAGGATCGGGGAGAAGTTTGTGGTACAACTTGACTATAAGAAGGGATCGGTTGGTAGGACATGTCCTGAGGCTTCAAGGGATGACAAATTTAGCATTGGAGGATAGCGTGGAGGGTAAAAATCGTAGAGGAAGACCATGAGATGAATACACAAAGCAGATTCAAAAGGATGAAGCTTGCAGTAGGTACTGGGAGACGAAGGAGCTTTCACAGGATAGATTAGCATGGAGAGCTGCATCAAACCAGTCCCAGGACTGAAGACCACAACAACAAACAACAACCCCTCTCTTCTGTCATTCCCATTCAAGGCTTGTCACGACAGATCGCTAACTACCTCTTTTCGAGCAAACAGCCACTGGAACTGTAAGTGTCGTTCATACCATGAACAAAAAGTGAAGGGTAATCAGTGCTGTCACCACGATTCTCCCGAAATGTACTTGTGCCGACCGAAAAATGTCACACCGCAGTTCTAAATGAAATGTCGCGCTGTACCGAATGCTACCGGAAACGCAGTGGCAAAGCCCGCACTCATGGACTGCGTGAAGTCTGGCACGCCGTGGTCGGCCCTGTCACACAGAGTATTTTAAAAAATACAGAATAATACTCTTTAAAATATTTAGTGCTGGCTCTATTCAGTGTACCGTACAAATACTTTATCTGATCACATTGTAACGCACATACCGTAAATCTTTCACATTTTACATACACCTGATCAGCCAGAACATTATGATCACCGACCTATTATTGATATAAACCTTTCGAGGCGATAGCAGCGTCACCTGTTGAGGAATGACTTCCATAGTTGAATTCTTTTATCTTGGCGGCTCGCGCATGCCCGCCCAGACGCGGGAGATTGCTGCGTTGCCAGTTGCACACGACGCACGCGCCAAGAGAAGTAGCGCCATAGTATAGTATAGTTCGCAAGCTTACGTTTAGGGGGGAGCGCGCAGTTTATGAAGTAAAGCCACCACGGCCGCATTAACCCTTTCGCTGCTACAGAGACGTGCTCCCCGCATTCCGCGCTGTGCGCGATTTTGTCACTGCAATGCTCCCCTGTGCTGACACATGGTGTTTCCGACTGCTTTGACACACTTATCATTCGATTCCACAAAAACTATTTAGCCCAAAAATTAGATTTTTACACATCTTCTTGACTGATACCTTCCCCCCACTTCCTTTGACTGATTGAAGTGCTTTAAAATAAAGCCAAACGCGCCCGGTGTAAATAAAACTTTAATCACAGTCGCGAAAGACGGAATATTTCTCAATATTACATACGACACCTATGTGGTACTTAAATTAAATGAGATATTGTTATACAGTAAATTTTATATGAAATTTAGGTACCTTGTCCACATTTCATTCTCAGCATTGTGGCAACTAAAATCGACCATACGGAAAGTATACCTCTGCAAACTCTTCATAATTTCGTGCAATGGTTTACTACATTTAATGCTGCACAATAACTGGGTTGAACATCGAAACAAAATTAAGTCATTTATGGGGGGAAGGTATCAGTCAAGGCGATGTGTAAAAATCTAATTTTTGGGCCAAATTGTTTTTGTGAAATCGAATGATAAGTGTGTCAAAGCAGTGGGAACACCATGTGTCTGCACAGGCGAGCAGTGCAGTGATGACAAAATCGCGCACAGCGCGGAATGTGGGGAGCACGTGACTGCAGCAGCGAAAGGGTTAATGAAGAAACAAAGCACTAGAAATTTCAAAAAATTGCATTCAAACGAATAAAATTCGTGAAGTAAGACACTTCGATATTGTTTTTAAATAAAGGAAATATTTAGCATTGCACAAGGTTTGAACTCTTCACCTGTAGCTTAATCACCCAACGCCTTAACCGTTACGCTAGCGCAGTTCGTACTGTAATCTTTCTCATTAAGGACTCTAACAGGTCACGCAAAATTCTGACAAACACTGTTGGTATGCCTATGAATTACTCGCACTTCGTCGAAGTACAATAGGAAATAAACAATTACTGCTGTTCTTTATTGCGAAAAAGCGCTTCGTGAAATTGATACAAACTCCTTTCCTTGCTATCACATGAGTTAAGAGTCTTATTGCTTGTTTGGTTTAATTAATTAATAGAAAATGAAGCAATTGGTATAAAGAATGGTTTTTCCAAACTTTCAAAAAACAAAGTCTGCTATCAAGACATTGCTTCTGTTCTATTACTTTATTTATGACTGAACGTTTCTAAAACTGAAGACACTCGTCATTGCTCTGCTCTGCAGTCGAGATCTGGCAACGTCGTTCTGTGTTCATTGGCTGACTGTATTTTTTGACGTCAGATGCGCAGAACGAACCTAAACTCGGCCGCCAACGTAAATGACGCGCAGTTTAGTCAGACACACGTACCGTGCATTGACCGACAGCAGTTTTTAATGGCCCGGAGGCGTGGCACGAGCAAATCGGAACCTGCACAACTCGTCGGGGGTTCGAGGAATGCTGTGGTGAGTGTCTTCAACACGTGGTGAAATTAAGGAGAAACCACGTTCAGACTTCCTGGGGCTGAGCGGCCACCCCCCATTACAAGTGTCGGACGTCGTAGGCTGGGCAGACAGGTGCCGATCTGTGCTGGAAGATTAGACTTTAATGCTGGGCAGAGTATGAAGGTATCTGAAAACACAGTGCAACTAACAGTCCTAAAGACGCGTGTGCCAATATTAGCACCACGACGTCGGCAGCTGTGTCTGAAATTGGCAGGTGATATCTTCTTCATCATGCCAATGACACCTGTACTGCGGGAGGGAGAAAAGCTGACTGCGGCTCCATTATGTTCTGGGGAACATTCACGTGGACATCTATGGCTCCAGCGAGTACGTGCAAGGCTCCATGTCGGACAAGGAGTATTGTGCACTGGTTTCAGACCACGTACACCTCTCTGTGACTCTCATGTTTACGGACAGCAGTGACATTTTTCAACAAGACAATGCGCCACGTGTCAAGGTCAGAGCGGAGGGGGGGGGGGAAGGGGTGTCCCTTCGTCTCTTCTCTTTGCCCGACGACCAGTACGTTGTGTTCCGTTGACACACCACAAGGGGTACCAGGAGTGTAAGAATGAGAGCACATTCTGAATGTGACGTCGTAAGGCGAGTACAACTATGTTCCTGATCTCAGGAGCATTCTCCATTACTATCGTCTTCGTGGTCCGGGTGCTACAGTGGGAGGAGGCTTAATGTTGCACAGCAGAACTCACCTCCAAATCTTAAACACGGTACGATTACAGGTCAGCGTTACTGTGACTCTGTTATCCTTCCCAATGAACGTCTTTCTCAGTGGTGCATTTTTATGTCTGGCATTTCTCTACCACAAGCACTATTTGCCAACTAGTGGCTGGAGCATGCACTCTCGACCGTGGTGATCACACTCCTTTTAAGAAACATGCGTCGCCGTTTGTAAAGTCGAGGGGACCATCAAAAGTCGTAGTTGATTACTGTCTAATTACTATCTTTTCGTCTAAAAGTGTCATTTCTGTTCGTCTCACTGCAATTTCTTTTTTCACTTACCTTCTTTACAATACTGTCGCTGTTCTTTCTACGTATGGTCTAAGTTTCATTGAGCTATTTCATTTGGCATAGAAACGATGCGAAATTTATTTTCTTCCTTGGGTTTTGCGCATCAGAATTCGTATGACGACCTGACAGGTCATCGATTACCTCTAGAAGTATGTGTGTTATCTATGTAAGTTGAATTCTGGAGTTCATAGACTTACTTAGACGTCAACATCTAGCTGCCTGTTTCGCAGCTTTGTCGTGGCCCAGAACGACCCTCGGATTAAGTGATTCCGAAAACTGGTGTGGTCCGATGCCTCAGGCTATATCCGTTGTGTTTTTCCCCCGAAGACAAGGCATTCAGACCTCACCCACACTCTTTCAAATAGTAAGAGTATCGCGTTACGATCAGCATGAGGAATACTACTCCTCTTAACTTAGAAAACGAAAAACTCTCTCACGCTTCTAAACATGCCTCCAAACTGACAAGAACGAATTAGCTTTTAGTGGCCTTCAAAGATGACAATATATCTGTTTCCTTGTTGTGTCATGTGATTTGTGACCACTAAATATTCCTTAAAGTACACCGAGGGATATAAAAAAAGAGTACAGAGGATTGCATTTGTGATTGTAAAGTCTCACATTTCCTTCAGATCGCATCTCCTGCGTTACAACTTGCTCTTCTCTTGCATACTTTACGGGACCAGCACTCCTGCAAGAGAATATTCTGCACGGACATGACCAACTCTGGAAATAATTCCCACGATTGTGCTATCCATTTCTGCATAAAATAATTTCTTCGAGTAGTGCTAGTCTTGAAAGGTATTCTTGAAGATTAAGTTTCGAACCTACTGACAAAGGTAAAGCTGTTGGAGAAGCTCTTCCAGTCGCGTCTGGATAGCCCAGTCACTAAAAGCATTGCTGTGAAGCGTAACGTTGCGAGTTCGAGCCCCGACTTTAATTTCCTTGTAAGTTACAACTAGCAGGAAACGGACAAACTGTCTGTTGGCTTCTGTCTCGGGTTCTTCGGCCGATAATGTCTGATGATTTTTATGACGTTACGTCAGCACGAGTTGCTGGGGCATTGTC
This sequence comes from Schistocerca cancellata, assembly GCF_023864275.1. Taxonomy (NCBI): domain Eukaryota; kingdom Metazoa; phylum Arthropoda; class Insecta; order Orthoptera; family Acrididae; genus Schistocerca; species Schistocerca cancellata. Next base: position 99,673,000 of record NC_064626.1, read on the forward strand.
AAAGTTTCATCCTCCATTGCTGGTGATGGACTGGTGGGTGAAACTTTAACAATGCCCCAGAGACTTGCGCTGGCGTAACGTCATAAAAATCATCAGACATTGTCGGCCGAAGAACCCGAGATAGAAGCCAACAGACAGTTTGTCAATATGTGACCACGAAAGCCTTAACAAGTTTGTAACAGGACACTGTCTTCTTGGAACGACAACAACAATACTTCAAATGTATTCCCTTTCTCTGACAATACCAGTTACCGCTGCCTAACCAATGCCGGTAGTCCTCCAATGATAGCCTGAAGGATTTCATCCAATAACTCCTCTTCTATGGACCAGCCACAAGAAAACATTCTTTTATAGGTGGAAGCGAAGCTTGGTGTAGACAGCCAAATCGAATTATTCTTGAGAAAGAGTCCAACAAAGTGATAGCAACTTCGAGTATTGAAGAAAACTTGTACAGCGTGATAATCTGGAAGATATTACCTTTATGTCCGACATGTTGGACCATGATGAGTAAGAGACGGGGACAAGATGTTTCTTCGGCGAAATTTCAGTGGTTGTAACAGTAGGTCCTTCTACTAATAATTGCAGTAGTAGTTACGGTAGCTGCGGATTGAACAACTGCAGTCGTTAACCTCATTACAGAGCTGACGGAGGAAGGTGACAAAAATAAACATAAAATAAATGAAAACGTAGCAGAGGATAGAGCAACAGAGAAGGATACCATAGAAACCTGGGTAAAGACTAGCATTTTTGGGTAGATTCAAAATATTCGAATAACATCTTTATGAATTAAGATTCATTTAACACGGAAAATTTTGCAAATTTTGGTAAAATTTTGGTGCAGAATGATGAATATCAAACTTGAAAGGTAAAATTCAATGCTTACACGGTTTAAATCTTGAACTGTAACGGATTATAAATATTGTTGAAACTTTGACCCGTAATGAACGAAATATTAAACAGTACTCAAACGTAGTGATTAATTAAAATTCATTCTTACATGTGAGTTAATAACACGGTATTGATTCCAGTACTGCGCTAAAGAGAAGAGTTCTGAGCTACCGCAGTAATTAAAGTGCCCTGTAGGTGACAATACCGCTGCTCTTGTGCTGCACTGGCAGAAATTCGTCGAGGCGGGGAGGCGGCGGGGAGAAGTTAGCGGAGAGCGCCCAGCCCCGGCGCGCAACCGCGCATGCTCCCTGGGCGAGACGCTGACGTCAGTAGCCGGCTGGCGAAGCGACGCACCTCGTGACGTCAGCAGCGGCGGCGCTGCTCCAGATATGTAGGTGTACTGCCAACTGGCGTGGCGTAGGCGTCGAGAGATGTAGGCCCTCTGACGAGGTTTAATATGCGGCGAATCCGACCACAATAGAACGATTCCAAAAGCAAAAGTAGCTCTTTAATCTCAATCTGCGAAATTGGTATCGTAGGTAATACAGAGTGCTTTTAACTGCAGATGCAATTTTCACCTGATGCCTTCGGGTGCAGAATAAACTTTCACGTACATGGCAGTGGAGTCGCAGAAATCAGAAAGTTATGAAATAAGCTACTGCAAAGAATACCGTCAACGTATAAGGCACCTTACCTATCACCTGAGCTGAATTTTGTTTTGCTACATACGAAAAGCAAAAGAACATAAAGTTTGCAAAGGGGCTATTCATTCGCGCAATATTTAGTCTTCCTTTTCGAGGAGATACAGTGATGTGACTATGGGAAGGCGCTAAGGAAACGTGAGTCCACTGGCAGGATTCGTATCTGAGTAATACCGTCGCTAACGCAAATAACTTGTACCAGAAATAAGGCACGAATATGATTCTTTTTCAGGCTACCGTGTCTCAGTCAGTAAAAAAGGAACGCTTATAGGATCATTTTGTTATCCGTCTGTCTCTCCACCTGTTAACACACCTTTATCTCAGCAAAGAGTAGAGGTGTCAAGTACGTCAAATACAAAAGTATGGGGACCCTTGGCGGCGTAAAAAAAATGAAGTTTTATGTCAATGCAACGAAAAGATACGACTCTTTATGTTGCATATTTTGACACTCGGAAACTCATTTAAGAAGACCTTCAGATGAAGAATCTATACACATATTTAAGCTTATGTTAGACTCTTAGTGGGCGACTGCCATTTGTCAGATTTAATCTATCTGTAAGTACAGAACTGCACTGTAAAGTTACGCCGGCCGGAGTGGCCGAGCGGTTCTAGGCGCTACAGTCTGGAACCGCGCTACCGCTACGGTCGCAGGTTCGAATCCTGCCTTGGGCATGGATGTGTGTGTGATGCCTTAGGTTAGTTAGGTTTAAGTAGTTGTAAGTTCTACGGGACTGATCACCTTAGAAGTAAAGTCCCATAGTGCTCAGAGCCATTTTGTAAAGTTACGTTTTTAGTGATCGACATCACTTTTACAGTAAACCAACTTAAACTCGTACTAAACTGTCTTATTTTTCTTCCGTTTCTAATCATTATATGCAATTGCCTACAGAAGAACTGATTCCCTTTGATTTGTAGTTGTTTTCACGGTCTTCTGCTACGACCGTTTTCTCATCAGACTTACTGCACCAATGACAAGGGCTTAAGCCCATTGACTCTACTTTTGAGAAAACTAAAAAAAAATGAAAATGCTTTTCCCATCTGGTTCAGTTGTATGATTCCATTCAGATTTCTGAAACTGCTGCTTCTGATTTTCTTTGACGTGTTTATTACAACACTTTTAGCTTCAGAAGCAATTTAGACATATTTTAAGGTTTTGTATTTCGACATAACTGTCGTAAAGGCGTGCGACAGAATGAAATTTAAAATGTTTATTTGACACCATAAACGATCGTCAAGCCACAGTCAATAAAATTGTAGGGCTTGACAACAGTTTGTGGTGTCAAATAAACATTTTATATTTTAAGGTGTTATAGTGCATGGACATCTGTCCGTTTACCACTTCTTTTGTAAAAATATTCCGAAAATAGTATTTCATATTTCTTTTGATGTAGTTATTCTCAACTAAAATAATACTTGTTTGATGTGAAATTATTATTTTTTTTTAACGCAATAGTGTTTTAATATATATTCCTGAATCACCGCTAAATTCATATGAAATAGTTTATCTGATACATTTTTGTAGGTATCTGACAATGTTCCAGAAGTAATATTATATACTATTTTTAGTTAGAACACCCAAACACATAATAAACAAAACATAAACTGTGGTTTTTAAACCTGGCACGAACTCAGTGATTTTACAAATACTTTTTACAAACACTTTCAATCTTGTTCACGAACATCATCTGATCCATGTTGTTCCAGTTAACAGGCGCTTGCCAGAAAATCTTTTCTTCTACCCCATGGGGAATATATGAGAGTACTTGCTTATTTTCCTCTACTTTCTTGGTTTTTAACGGGGACCTGCCGTCTGGATTTGCTATTGTATTGGTGAAAGCTACACCATTCATACTGCTAGTCCATGAAAGATTAAATGTATGACGTACAGGGCTGCGTACGTTAGGTCACGTCACCACACCCTCAGTTCTAAAGAATATTTAAATACCACATGGTTATAAGGCTTAAATGTAACTTGTTCAGATCGGGACGTACAACGTTTCACTGTTTCCATTTTCATTGTCCTTTTCTTGTAGTATTGTGGCCACCAGGTATTTACGTTCATTATATCATATGATTAGATCATTTTCACAATTTCTTCCAACGGTTTATGTATTGTTGACCTTTCATAAGAGTTTGGTTTATTATGTTTCTTGCAAATAAGGCGTGTTTCCTCATACCCTTTCCATTTATAAATTGTTTTGTTGCTTCATTACCAGTTTCACCTAAGTTGACCATCTTAAAAATCCAAAGTAATCATGGATAATAAAAGAAGAGAATAGCAGCTTATTACCAGTTTCACCTAAGTTGACCATCTTAAAAATTCAAAGTAATCATGAATAATAAAAGAAGAGAGTAGCAGCTTCTTCTCTGCTATATTTGTGGTCAAGAATTAGTCTGTTATATCCATGTATAATCGTTTTCATTCTGTTCACACACACACACACAAACCCGCAGATTGCAGTGTTAAAAGGACTGACTTCCTAGACTTAAGTCCTACTGAAACTACATGAAAAGACAGAAGACTTGGTTGTTGGTCAAGGATTCGTGGGAGTGATGTCCTTTTAACCCTAATGTATTTATTTATGTGTCAAGACTCCGACAACATAGTTCACTTATAAAATTAAAACTGGAATTAAGCCCTTTTAATAAGTCGTGATTCAAATATCTCATTATTCATCGTTTATAGTGTACCGGTACGTCATTCAAACTAAATTGTTGAAACTGTTGAGATAATTCTTTGTGCTTTTCAAATCACTAAGCTCTTCATACTTAATGCACATTAGTGCTGTATATCTTCGACGTCAGAATTGAAAAGGTTTAACAAAACGATAATGTTTCGAATATTCGGTGCATGAGCTCCTAAACGGTCTTGCAACGTGATTAATTTGTATGTTATGTCTTATACGACTTGTGAGATTATAGGAGCTATCACTTAAGTAATTTTGCGACTACACGCTGCTATTTACACTGGCTTCCTTTACGTTTCTCCTTTGCAAATAAGCAGGAAATGGAAGACACAAAATGTAACTTGGGAAAAGGTAGGCGCCAGGCATTGCCGTTAAAATGTATAGTCCTTTCCAGAGTGAGATTTTCACTCTGCAGCGGAATGTGCGCCGATATGAAACTTCCTGGCAGATTAAAACTGTGTGTCAGGAAATTTCGTATAGTCCTTTTCCTACAATTACCACTGCTGCATTTCATAAAAGTTTTCTTCAAAATACTTAAAGTATAAATTATTTCATAACCAATGAATAGTATTTCAAAGCAACTATTAAGAGTCTTTTGGCTATGTGTTACATATGTTTGCCGCTCTAAAGTAAGATTACCCTATGACAAACAGTCAGCCACTCGCCGTCATGGTCATAGCTTTTGTCATCCGAGTATCTCATATTTCTCTGCCAAGAATGTGAGGTATGTGAGTGGCTTCACGAAGGTCACTATCCATACATCAGAGACAGATTGACTATTGTACATTCAGTGTGATACATACACGTGCAGTCGATAATCTTCCATAACGTTTCGAATTTGTTTAGTACCATGCGAACGACTGCTCTTAATATGCACCGCACCCAGGAAGCAGGACGATGGGTCAAGTGCTATGCAGTTGGGACATTTGTCTGGGCTTCTTTGGATGTGTAGTAGTCCTTGAAGATTCCGCGACAGCTGTGGACTACGTCTTCCCCGACGGCAATTGTATTTTTCAGTACGATACCTGTCCGTGTCTCGGGGCCACAGTCGTTCTACAGTGATTTGAGGAGCATAATAACGAACACATTTTGACGACTTGGCAGTCAAATTCGGCTTATCCGATACCGCTGGGACATATCGGAAACGCCATATGACGCGTAAATCTAGTGCGAAAAACCTTCTGAAAATACGAGGCACTTGTCGCATACATGCGTTACGAAGGTAGACGTATACTTTTATACTCTTTTTGTATTTGTTATATACTTGATATGTATGTGTTAATCATTCTGATTTTATGTACGATGTTTCTGACACGATTAAATAAATAAAAATTGTAGGACAGTAGTATGGATAAACAGAGTGTCAATGATAACAGTGATCTTGCTAATTTTTTCTGAGACTCCGGCTGCACATTTTAATTATTTAATTCTAAGCCCCGCGGTCTAGGGGTAGCGTCTTTGATTCATAATCAAAACGTCTTCGGTCCCGGGTTCGATCCCCGCCACAGCCTAAATTTTGATAAATAATCAGCATTGGTGGCCGAAGACATCCGGCATAAGAAGTCAGCCTCATTCTGCCAACGGCCTTGTCGAAGAGGGCGGAGGAGCGGATAGAGGTTCAGGGCCCTATCTTGTCCTAGGGATGGGAAATTGCACCTAAAGGCGGAAGAATCAGCAATGATCAACGACATGAGGATGCAGAAGGCAATGGAAACCACTGCATTAAAGACACGTAACGTGAATCCACAGGATATGTAACCTGTATTTGAAGAAGTGTCATGATGATCTCTCCATTGGCAAAAGATTCCGGAATATTCCCCCATTCTGATGTCCGGGAGGGGACTGCCAAGGGGGAGGTTAACATGAGAAAAAGACTGAATAATCAACGGAAGGATAACGTTCTACGAGTCGGGGCGTGGAATGTCAGAAGCTTGAACGTGGTAGGGAAACTAGAAAATCTGAAAATGGAAATGCAAAGGCTCAATCTAGATATAGTAGGGGTCAGTGAAGTGAAGTGGAAGGAAGACAAGGATTTCTGGTCAGATGAGTATCGGGTAATACCAACAGCAGCATAAAATGGTATAACAGGTGTAGGATTCTTTATGAACAGGAAGGTAGGGCAGAGGGTGTGTTACTGTGAACAGTTCAGTGACCGGGTTGTTCTAATCAGAATCGACAGCAGACCAACACCGACAACGATAGTTCAGGTATACATGCCGACGTCGCAAGCTGAAGATGAACAGATAGAGAAAGTGTATCAGGATATTAAAAGGGTAATGCAGTATGTAAAGGGGGACGAAAATCTAATAGTCATGGGGGACTGGAATGCAGTTGTAGGGGAAGGAGTAGAAGAAAAGGTTACAGGAGAATATGGGCTTGGGACAAGGAATGATAGAGGAGAAAGACTAATTGAGATCTGTAACAAGTTTCAGCTAGTAATAGCGAATATCCTGTTCAAGAATCACAAGAGGAGGAGGTATACTTGGAAAAGGCCGGGAGATATGGGAAGATTTCAATTAGATTACATCATGGTCAGACAGAGATTCCGAAATCAGATACTGGATTTTAAGGCGTACCCAGGAGCAGATATAGACTCAGATCACAATATAGTAGTGATGAAGAGTAGGCTGAAGTTGAAGAAATTAGTCAGGAAGAATCAATACGCAAAGAAGTGGGATACGGAAGTACTAAGGAATGACGAGATACGTTTGAAGTTATCTAACGCTATAGATACAGCAATAAGGAATAGCGCAGTAAGCAGTACAGTTGAAGAGGAATGGACCTCTAAATAGGACCATCACAGACATTCGGAAGGAAAACATAGTTACAAAGAAGGTAGCTGCGAAGAAACCATGGGTAACAGAAGAAATACTTCAGTTGATTGATGAAAGGAGGAAGTACAAACAAGTTCCGGGAAAATCAGGAATACAAAAATACAAGTCGCTGAGGAATGAAATAAATAGGAAGTGCAGGGAAGCTAATACGAAATGGCAGCATGAAAAATGTGAAGACATCGAAAAAGATATGATTGTCGGAAGGACAGACTCAGCATACAGGAAAGTGAAAACAACCTTTGGCGACATTGAAAGCAACGGTGGTAACATTAAGAGTACAACGGGAATTCCAATGTTAAATGCAGAGCAGATAGGTGGAAAGAATACATTGAAAGCCTCTATGAGGGTGAAGATTTGTCTGATGCGATAGAAGAAGACACAGGAGTCGATTTAGAAGAGATAGGGGATCCAGTATTAGAATCGGAATTTAAAAGAGCTTTGGAGGACTTACAGTCAAATAAGGTAGAAGGGATAGATAACATTCCATCAGAATTTCTAAAATCATTGGGGGAAGTGGCAACAAAACGACTATTCACGATGGTGTGTAGAATATATGAGTCTGGCGATATACCATCTGACTTTCGGAAAAGCATCATCCACACAATTCCGAAGACGGCAAGAGCTGACAAGTGCGAGAATTATCGCACAATCAGCTTAACAGCTCATGCATCGAAGCTGCTTACAAGAATAATATACAGAAGAATGGAAAAGAAAATTGAGAATGCGCTAGGTGACGATCAGTTTGGCTTTAGGAAAAGTAAAGGGACGAGAGAGGCAATTCTGACGTTACGGCTAATAATGGAAGCAAGGCCAAAGAAAAATCAAGACACTTTCATAGGATTTGTCGACCTGGAAAAAGCGTTCGACAATATAAAATGGTGCAAGCTGTTCGAGATTCTGAAAAAAAGTAGGGGTAAGCTATACGGAGAGATGGGTCATATACAATATGTACAACAACCAGGAGGGAATAATAAGAGTGGACGATCAAGAACGAAGTGCTCGTGTTAAGAAGAGTGTAAGATAAGGCTGTAGCCTTTCGCCCCTACTCTTCAATCTGTACATCGAGGAAGAAATGATGGAAATAAAAGAAAGATTCAGGAGTGGAATTAAAATACAAGGTGAAAGGATATCAATGATTCGATTCGCTGATGACATTGCTATCCTGAGTGAAAGTGAAGTAGAATTAAATGATCTGCTGAACGGAATGAACAGTCTAATGAGTACACAGTATGGTTCGAGAGTAAATCGGAGAAAGACTAAGGTAATGGGAAGTAGTAGAAATGAGAACAGCGAGAAACTTAACATCAGGATTGATGGTCACGAAGTCAATGAAGTTAAGGAATTCTGCTACCTAGGCAGTAAAATAACCAATGACGGACGGAGCAAGGAGGACATCAAAAGCAGACTAGCTATGGCAAAAAAGGCATTTCTGGCCAAGAGAAGTCTACTAATATCAAATACCGGCCTTAATTTGAGGAAGAAATTTCTGAGGATGTTCGTCTGGAGTACAGCATTGTATGGTAGTGAAACATTGACTGTGGGAAAACCGGAACAGAAGAGAATCGAAGCATTTGAGATGTGGTGCTATAGACGAATGTTGAAAATTAGATGGACTGATAAGGTAAGGAATGAAGAGGTTCTCCGCAGAATCGGAGAGGAAAGGAATATGTGGAAATCACTGATAAGGAAAAGGGACAGGATGATAGGACATCTACTAAGACATGAGGGAATGACTTTCATGGTACTAGAGGGAGCTGTAGAGGGCAAAAACTGTAGAGGAAGACAGAGATTGGAATACGTCAAGCAAATAATTGAGGACGTAGATTGCTAGTGCTACTCTGAGATGAAGAGGTTAGCACAGTAGACTGATGACAAAAAAAAATCTAAGATGCTGAGATCTACATCTCTCTGGTTACATTCAGCACAGCACGCTACACGCCGGCCTGTGTGACCGAGCGGTTCTAGGCGCTACAGTCTGGAACCGCGCGACCGCTACGGTCGCAGCTTCGAATTCTGCCTCAGGCATGGATGTGTGTGATGTCCTTAGGTTAGTTAGGTTTAAGTAGTTATGAGTTCGAGGGGACTGATGACCTCAGCAGTTAAGTCCCATAGTGCTCAGAGCCAATTTTGAAGAGCACGCTACATAGTTACCACACCATCACTGAGCCATAACTGTTGCTTCTGACGGATTCACATATTAATTAGGATAGAAATGTCCAGCTGAAAAGTCACTTGTAGCGTACTGAGTTACTCTCTCTTCGCCGAAAATTCGATGACGAAAATACAAAAGCGAGAATATTTTTTCAATTAACATTTTGAGTGTTACAACCTTAATGTCAGCGGACTAAGGCAATACAAACAGTTGTAGAGTTGTTTTAATCGAGAGGAACATCAGAAACAAAACACTGTACGATGCCTAACACGGTGTAGGAAAACCATTGGCATTCGAAACGTGAGGTCGTCTTGGAATGGGTAAATACAGGTCCTATACGGTTTTCAAGGGAACCTTATATCGTACTTCACGTAAAATAGTGCCAAGTCCAGGTAACGATGATGAAGTGGATAGCGATCAAGCACCATTCTCCTCAAAATAGACCTCAAAGATTGAATATTATTGAGATCTGGTGACAGTGGTCGTAAGGGAAGATGTGATATTTCATACTCGAGGTAGCAGAACCAGGTCTCGACGATGCGAGCTGTGTGAACATGAGCCCTGTCATCTTTGAACATAGCATCACCATTGCGGAACATACATTGTAACATGGGATGTAACTTACCAGCCAAGATGACGACATAATCCTGTGCAGTAATGCGACCTTGCAGAGTAAACGTGGGACCCTTGGAGTTACACAATATGGCAGCCCAAATCACCGAACTCCCATCCTGTTTCACTCTTGGGAAGTAAACTCGCCCAGAAGTTGTAAATAATGTGACGCAACACATGACATTGTTCCATTGCTCCATTGTCCAGGGTTTATAGCTTCAGTACCACATTTTCCTGTTACGGACATTTGCATCACTGATGTGTGGTTTTGGAATTCCAGCTTTATTCCAGTTTATGGGGCTCCCTTCGTGTTGCTTTGGTGCTGACAGGGTTCGCTAATGCGACGTTCAGTTCTGTAGTAACCTTTCCAGGGGTAGTCTGAAAGTTGGACGTCCATGATTCTTCTCTGTGCACACACGAACTCTGAGATGATATTATCGCGTGTAGTAGCGAGTGAACAGTTGTCGTGGAGAGTCGGAAGTGGTCGGACGCAGCTTGCGATGGAAAGAAGCCGGGCGACATGAGAGGTCGCAGCATTTCGTTATCGTGCTAGTAGCGGCGGAGGAGTCTTTCGTATTAATTGACGATTTTTGGCAATTTGCCTTTTTACTGCACGCAGTTGTTGGTTGCTTCTGTACTAGAGGGATTTCGGTCAGATGAGTGTATGCATACATTGAGAGTAATATTCCTATGTTTGTTGTGGCCAGAAACCTGTTTACTGAGTATAGACATTGTGGAATAATTAAAAGTCTGTGTAAAGTTCGTCAGTATTTAAATAATATCTTGCAAATATAATAGACTATAGACCTTATTGGTTTCTTTTATTTTGTTTTACACCGTTTAAGGATACTTTACCAAATCTCTCACGATCATTCAATTTCTATGTACAAAAAATATGATACTAGTTGTTGAAGTTAGTCCACGCATTGCACTCTGCATGGATCACAGTACATCTTTAGAAATAATTAAATATGTTGCTGGTGCGACGTGTTCCCGGAGCTGGGATGGAGTGTGAGAAGTTGAGTACTGTTTTTATGTAACAGTTTCTTCACCAGTGGTTTTGTTGGGGTCATTCCACCAGTTTTCGTTTGCCAATCCGCGGGAATGTGATAATTGCTTCTTAGTCGGGCCGTTTTCATTCACACCTCGATTGGGTGATTTAGGATGGGTGTCGCAGGTCTTTGTGGTTCAGAGTCTGTGCAGGCACCGCCCTTGCTACATCTTCTATTTTTGAGTAACTCGGGGAAAAAAATGGTTCAAATGGCTCTGAGCACTATGGGACTCAACTGCTGAGGTCATTAGTCCCCTAGAACTTAGAACTAGTTAAACCTAACTAACCTAAGGACATCATAAACATCCATGCCCGTGGCAGGATTCGAACCTGCGACCGTAGCGGTCTTGCGGTTCCAGACTGCAGCGCCTTTAACCGCACGGCCACTTCGGCCGGCTAACTCGGGGAGGTAGCGGCCTGTAATTAAAGATTTGGGGCTGATCTGCTATGGCCCTGTAGACCACCAGTAACTATTCCGCCTATTGTGACTTGGGCCCCTTTACACGTGTCACACCCTCACTGAGCTAAGGAAAATTATTTTTGGGAACTGCCTTTAATGTGAAGGTCTGTGTGCTGGCTTATTCACATTTATCTTGTAACAAATATAAGTTATGTAACTGGCGAGAGACAACTATTTTTGCTTAGTACAAGCTAGCTACTTAAAGTTTTGTTTTTTAATTGTTCCCTTATTGATATAACAAGTTTAAAATCTTCTTATTGTTATCGTCAAATCTTGCAATATCCTTCACATAGAGCTATTTTTAAAAGAGTTTTTTTACTGTTGTTATATATATATATATATATATATATATATATATATATAATGTGAGCGTGTAGGGTTGATCTGCTATTCTGTTATTCTGCGCAACTGATTAATCTGAGATGTACCCTTTACACTATGGCTCCTGCAAGATGCAATTTCCACCCCCCACACTACTACAGAAGTCAGACAGACGCTCCTAACGTTCTAAAGAGAAAAGAAAAGCCTGAAAACTTTCAGCAATAAATATCTTCTGGAGTCGTCCGCTATAAGGAAATGACACAAAAATTCACAAAGTTTCTTACGTAACTAGTGGAATACTGGGTACTGGAGTAGTGCTAGTTAGTGTAAGAAAAACATGAAACTAACGAAAGTTATTATTTATTTTGCAACAATTCTGAGAAATGACAATGTCACTTTTAGTTATGAATTGAACAAGTTATATCCTGGTTCTTTTCGGAATGTGAAGATACCTCTCAAGGATATATTCGCTAATTCAATTTCTATACAAAGTTTACGATTGTTATTGACTTTCTCAGAATGGCTGAGAGGCGTGCCTACTCAACTTGAAGAATTATGCTTTAGAATGTTGCTAGGTACAGTCGAGACTGTCGCTTGTGAAATACAGTGAAGTGTACTGTTGTGGAGGAAATATGGGGCTCGCAATAGCTCTAGCACACAATACCATAAGCTGCAATGACTTTTGTCTGTGCCGCTCGCTGCTGACAAATAAGATAACTCTCGTTCTATCTGGATTGACCTTCGCCAATCAAACTCTCCCTATGCCTTGATGAAGTCAAGGATTTCTATTCGCCCCTAGTCTAACTATTGGCGTGGAACACCGGTCAGATAACCAGTCCACCGTGATACCACTCAAAAATTCGCTCGCAGGCGTCTAACTATAACTCGGTCCATTCACACCACAACAATAAGTGTGTCGACCAACACAGTGAACAACTCTTAATTGCAAGGACTCAATATAGATTCGCACTTCGATTCACTCTCGACAGCGGTGCTCTCCCAGTTGAGTACTGTGGAGAGTCTTGTTCCTCGCTCCAAGAGCGACAACGGAACGGCGCCTCTCCATGCCAGACATGAAGGGGTATATCTTTCGGTTTCTTCCATTACTCCTTCAGGTCAAGGCGTCAGAAATATCGTCTGTCAATCAGCATTGGTCTTCTAAAACTGGAGAATAACGTTTTTATTAAGGCGACCAATCAGGAAATCTGTAATATTGGCATTTGTCATTTGCTTTCTCCCTGTGAAAATCTCTGAAACTGCATGCTATGTGTAAAGAATGTGTGGGTTCGACACTCGCACAGAATTTTGCGGAATTTGCTTTTAAGCTGAACACGGGTCATTCCCCCTTTCACTCGGGCACACTCTGTCTGCTCCACGGGCGGTCGAGGTTGACTTGTCCTCTGAAGGGACCGGCCTTCCAGTGTGTGGTCTGCCTCTCTTGAACTAAAAGCTCCTGTGACCATCATGTCTGGAATGTATGTCTGTACACCAGCCTTAAGTATTTCAATCCCGGTGCACGCTTGTTATTTGCATATTGTTTACATGAATTCATACAACATTGATTTTATTTTATCTGGTTCCATTTCAAATGAAGCTTCTTGATGTGCGGAATATGATTGTGAGGGCGGAATATGTAAGCAATGAAGGTCAGAAGACCACGACGTCCTACAATATATGTATATAAAGTTAATAACTCATTATTGGCAAGTTCATAATGTATACCTGGTAATCTGCTTTTCATAATGAAAATTGTCAAGCTATTTGGAATCGTTTTATTTCTAAAGAAATGCCAGACTTAAAAATTTATTATTGAGAAACTTTTAAAATAAAAAGGTATCTTTAGCAGTGTGAGTTATTTCACCAGCACCGCCTGGCCCCTACTTCCATGATAACGTTTTGGAATAACATGGGTACTTGAATTGTTGTTTGTGAACTGCTTAATTGGCGGTTCATTACTGGTAGCAGAGCATGGTTGTACGTTCGCTACCTGATCGCCTTCAGTTGCTGGTGGAAGTTTAGTTAGTAATTATTAATATTTTTTTCTTATTTTGTTTGTATGTTCACATTTACTTTTAGAGTGTATATTTCAGGGTGTGATGATGGTGAAAGAGCGCCGGGCTTAGGATTGCTCTGGCGCGAGCAGTTTTTGTACGAAATTAAAATTCGTGGGATTGACAAGGAGGGCACGGTTCCAGAGCTGGCTGCATGTTAACGAGATTCCTTGCAGCGGCCTGCAGTTGTTACTACGGAAGTCATTGGTGGTCTGCCGGCCGTTGAGGCGGTGGGTGAGTTTGAAAAAAATCTTCGTTCGTTTTCAGTAGATCAGCCTAACCGGAAACAACTTGCGTGCATACTTGGTGGATATTTCTAACCGGGTTTCTGACTTTGAGCACATAGTTTCGAGTGACGCTGATCGTAAGATCGTTTCGGAGTTGCAGCAGAAGGTGACCGCGTTTTAGCTAAGCTTAGCTTGTTTAGAGTTTGGTTCTGAGGAATTCAGTGGGCAGGTCGAGCCGGACCGGGCGTAGGCGGGGATATTTCCGAGTGTTCAAAACCAGAAGATGGAAGGTAGTTTAGAACCTTTTGCTAAATTACATAACCCGATTGGACTTCTTTTGAAGGATACAGGGGAGTCATTTGTTGATTCTTTGAGTAAGATGGAGGAGGTACTTTGGTTGCTGGTTCCCTTTGAACAGCATGCCCACTCCTCTGGGGTAGCGCACTCTACCCTTTTAGCTTTACTCTACCCTTTAGCCAAAGGGGGACTTAGAGATCTTGTCTCCAGAGCTCTCGCTGAACAGATGTCCTTGCTTCAGCTTAGGCAGAAGATTATTAGTGAGAGACTTACTGTGGGCTTTAGGAAGTATTTAGAGTGTCACTGCATTTGGAGGGTGCAGGGAGAGTGCGAGAGCCTACAGCAGTATGTGGGGATGGTGAAGGATTCCTCACATGCGCTCTTGGTCGATATGTCTGAGCTGCAGATAGAGTGCATTTTATATTCAAATCCCTCCGGTTACATGGGAGGATTTGCGTGAAGCAATAGTCACGGCGTCTGTGTTTAAGCTGCGAGAGGAAACAGGGGGCGCTAGGATTTCTAGGCCCGGAAAAGAACTTTTGGTGGCCGAGGAGCGCGGTCGGGGTTGAACGACCGGGGTTGAGAACACACGATGTTTTCGTTGTGGTGAGGGTGGTTATTTAGCTCGGGATTGTCCTGTTCCCCGTTGTAGTAGTAGTAACAAATTACATAAGGGAAAACGGCGCGCCTAGTTTGGTAAATTTACAGCTTTTTGTGGCCGTACCGTCGTAGCTGAATCCCGATCGCGTCTTCCTTATATTTGTGTTCAACTTAACCACGAACCCATTTGCGCCTTGTTGGATTCTGGTAATACGTACTCCTTACTTAGTGAGGCTTGGTTTTTGGAGTTTGGCCTCCTTACTAAACTTAAACCCGAGAAGATTCCGCTTTGGAGATGTCGTGTCGCTAATGGTCAGGTGTTGCATCTGGCGGGGTGGGTTAAGCGTAGTGTTTCGGTAGGGCATTTTTCTTGGCCAATAACCTTCGCTCTCGTGACGCGTTTGCCAGTGAACCTGGTACTTGGCTGTGATTTTATTTCTAAAAAAACGCAGCTGGTGTTGTATTGTTCCTTTGCTCCTCTGGAGAAGTTCGGTCTCTATGAGTGTCGGGAGGCATTGTCGTCGGTGGTCCCTGCCTTTCCGGTAGCTTCTGTTGCTGAAGTGGATATTAACCACCTTTCGCCGCAGCAAGGTCAGCAGGTGCGTGAGTTATTAGGGGAGTTTCCGGATTTACTGAGAGAGAAACTGGGGGTGACTAACATTCTGGAATATGACATTCGTTTGACCAATGACAATACTGTTAGGCAGCCTCCGTACTGGTTGTCTCCTCTCAAAATGAAAATACTGCGAGGGAAGGTACGTAAAATATTAGAGCAGGGAGTTATTCGTCCCTCCACATCTTCGTGGGCCTCCCAGATATTTCTGGTCCCCAAAGATCAAGGCGGGGATTTCAGGGCCGTTGTAGGCTACTGGCCTCTTAATGAGAAAGTGATTTTGGAATCAGTACCCCTTCCCGACCTCCACAACTCCTTTACTTGGTTTGCTGGCGCGAGTTGGTTTACTGTACTTGATTTGAATCAGGCCTGTTATCAGCTTCCTTTGACTAAAAATTGTAAGCATGTTAATGCCTTGTGTACCGATTGGAATCTGTATGAATTCAATCACGTTCCATTCGGTATTGCTACTGGGGCTGCTGTTTTGACCCGTTTATTAGATAATGTGTTGGGTGATTGAAAGTTACGTTGCGTCTGCAATTATTTGGACGATCTAGTTATTTATAGTAGGTCATTTGAAGACCATTTGCTTCATTTGCTTCGGGTACTGGCTAGGCTCCAGACGGTCAAACCATCCATGGTTACGCTGGCGAAACCGCAAATTTCCATTTCGGGTCATATCGTTTGGGGGCAGTCAGTCCGGATCGATCAGGATCGCACGAAAGCCTTGCGCCTAACCCCCTTCTAAGGATAAGCGGGGACTGGCAAAGTTCATTGGTATGGTGAACTAATTTAGGCGTTTCGTACCGGATTTTGCCTCCTTAGCCGCACCCTCGAATTAACTCCGTAAGAAGAGTGTTAGTTTTGTTTGGGGTCCCACTCAGTAGGCTCCATTGAGCAGATTAAAACGGCTATTGCCAACCCGCCGGTCGTTAGGGTTCCCGTCTTTGAAAAACCCTTTGTTGTGCAAACGGACGAGTCAAATGCTGGAGTTTCGGTTGTTCTTTTACAGGAGTCGGAGGGCCATAGACAACCTTTGGCTTATGCGTCTCGCAGGCTAGATGATGCTGAGTCTATGTACCCAGTGTACGAGTGCAAAGCGTCAGCTGTTCTCTTTGCTTTGGAGAAATTTCGTTTTTATCTGGAGCATAAGCCTTTCCAGCTCGAGACTGATAATCAGGCGTTAAGTTGGGTCCTGGCCAGACCACGCAAGACGGGGTGGATTGCCCGGTGGGCTGTGAAGATCTCGGCTTTTATGGTTACAGTCAAACATATTAGGGGTACCGAGAATGTGGCGGCGGACGCTCTTAGTCGAATGTTTGACTAGCAGCAAGGGGGTTCGGGCGACGGACAAGATTACTCACAAGAAGTTCAGGCCAAGGTCTTGGGCGAGGTACCCCAGCTGTTCGGGGATCTTGCCGAGAATCAGGATCAGGATTCCAAAATAGCACCGATTAAGCAACGGGTGAAGTCGGGTGAGTTAGTCCCGGATATAGTATTAGGAAAGGAATTTTATATAAAGAAGTGGGTCGAGATCGTCATCCCAGGATCTGCTTGCCCCAAGTGTTGATTCAACCTTTGTTTCGGTATTATCATTGTTCCTTGGTGGGGGTCATTCGGTCATGTATAAAAGTATTAAAAGGATTAAACAACATTGCACATGGCCTCACCTTGAACGGGATATTGAACAGCTGGTAGCCAAGTGTCACTTATGTCGGACTGCTAAAACCTAACAATGCCATGTGGCAGGGTCTATTGTCCTCCGAGCTTGAGAGCAGCCCTATGGTCCGTTTATATATTGATTATGTGGGTCCGTTGCCTCGGTCCAAGAGAGGCAATGTACTACTGAAGTCAATATCTCGCATCTCACCAACATCTCTCTTTTCGGTCCACCTAAGAGTCTGGTCAGTGATAATGCTCCCGCCTTTGTTTCGGCGAAGTTTAAGGCCTTTAGCATTGGGAATGGTGTTAAACATATAACCACTACCCCGTATTACCCTCAGGAATCTTTTGCAGAGCCCGTGGAAAGGAAATTGAAATCAGCCCTTATAATTTACCATCAGGGTAGTCTGAGTAGGTGGGATTCCAATTTACCGTGGATCAACTTCGCATTTAATACGGCGGTACACGAGGCGTTGAAAGTTACTCCAGCCTCTTTATTGTTCGCCTATCCGGTCAATTCCCCCTTGTCAAACTTGTGGCGGATCCAAGACCTACTCCCCGAGCAGGTAACGCCTTGTCTGATTAAGAATTGGAATCACGCACGCCGGAATATTGCTGCTGCTCACGGTAGACAAGCTTTGACATATAATCGGAATAGGCGGCCTTATAGGGGAAAACCAGACGATCAGATTTGTATCAGGAATTTCTCTGGCCGGGGGAGGGGCGAAGGCAGAGTAAGCAGATATACTCACCGTTTTTGGGCGCTTGTACCATCCTTCGGATTCTGCGTCCGGTTAACTTGTTGGTTGGGCATAATCAGACTGGTAGGGAGTACAGAGTCCATTTGAGCCAGGTTAAGTCCGGTTAAGTTGGCTTTCGGTTACCAGCGAGTGGTCACCTTTGGTGGGGGGGGGGGGGGGGGGAGGGGGGAGGTTGAGTCGTAGTTGTGTCCGGCTTTTCGAAAAGCGCGCCAAACGGAGTGCTTTCGCTTCGCGTCTAGTGTTTACGGTGGCGTTTTCGGTTTGGTGCGCTGTTTGAATCGCTACCGCCCTCTGGCGGGAGGTGGAGCAAGTGTTCGGTCGCGTGACGATCTGGGAGTACGTAATGGGCATTGATCGAGAGAGGTGGTGGCGCGAGCGGGACACTGCTGTTGGGGGTCGTCAACTGCTCGCCAAGTGCTTTGGCCGACCTCTTAGCTGTCAGGGGCTAAGTCTGCCTTACCCGCATGTACGTGGCTTATGAAGCTTACAAGCCGTAGTGCAGGAGGTCAGCGCGTGGGACCGTATGTCTTCCTATCGGTCGTTGAAACCACTGGCAGCGGTTGACTCTGACGAGCATTTGGAAGTGCGACGTGTTCCTGGCGCTCGGGTGGAGTGTAGGAAGTTGAGTACTGTTTTTATGTAACAGAGTTTCTTCACCAGTGGTTTTGTTGGGGTCATCCCGCCACAGTTTTCGTTTGCCAGTCCGCGGGAATGTGATATTTGCTTCTTAGTCGGGCCGTTTTCATTCACACCTCGATTGGGTGATTTGGGATCGGTGTCGCAGGTCTCTGTGGTTCGGAGTCTGTGCAGGAACCGCCCTTGCTACATCTTCTATTTTTGAGTAACTCGGGGAGGTAGCGGCTTGTAATGAAAGGTTTGGGGCTGATCTGCTATGGCCCTGTAGACCACCAGTAACTATTCCGCCTATTGTGATTTGGGCAGCTATACACGTGTCACTCCCCCACCGAGCTAAGGAAAATTATTTTTGGGAACTGTCTTTAATGTGAATGTTTGTGTGCTGGCTTATTCACATTTATCTTGTAACAAATATGAGTTATGTAACTGGCGATAGACAACTTTTTTTCTTAGTACAAGATAGCTACTTAAAATTTTTATTTTAATTGTTCCCTTAGTGATATAACAAGTTTAAAATCTTCTTATTGTTAATGACAAACCACAAACCACACACACACACACACACATATATATATATATATATATATATGTATATGTGTGTGTGTGTGTGTGTGTGTGTGTGTGTGTGTGTGTGTGTGTGTGTGTGTGTGTCAAGTTATAATCTCATTATTGGCAATTTCTTAATGTCATACCTGATAATCTGCTTTTCAAATGAATATTGTGAAGCTATTTGAAATTGTTTTGTATTTAAAGAAATTCCAGACTTAAAAATTTATTATTGAGAAAGTTTCAAAATAAAAAGATATCTTTAGCAGTGTGTGTTACTTCACCAGTGTTATTTCACCAGCACCTCCTGGCCCCTACTTTCACGGTAACGTTTTGTAATGACATTCTAACCTCCCCACGTAAAATATTTCACCGCAACCTCGCAACAGAAAATGTTCACATAAATAATATTCACGTTAAGTGTAACCTCCCCACAAAAATAATGTATATATAATAATATGAATAATGATTCTAATAATTTTTTTTACTGTAACCTCAAAACAAAATTCATTAAATAATAATATGATTCTAATTTTTGTGTAACCTCAGAACAAAACTGGTTCCCATTTATGACCTCCGTACACAAATGCATTCACATTTAACCTCCACACAAAATTTTTTTCCCATTTAATGTAAGCTCGAAACAGAAAAATTCCTAAATCTCGTAATAAAAATTAAATTCAGTAACCTGGTAGAATTTGGACGACAGCAGCGCTGCGTCATGCCCCTGTAAGATCATTCTGAATAAAAAAAAAGGAAAAATTATTACCTCAATAAAAACGGCGAATATATCTGCTCTTATATAAAAATTTTCCGGGACAACTCTGCGCAATGCTGCCCGATAGATTTGTCATTTTATGAAAGGAAGCAACTGATTTTTCTTTTGTAACAAAAGGAATGATTATGGATTGAAGAAATTAGTAAATTCTTTAAATTGCAATGAATGTTTTTTTAGAGATTGCTTTATATCATGAAGATTATTATTAGGACATTTTTAAAAGATTTACATGAGTCTTTACATAACATTACTAGATATGCGCGAGGCTGCTTTTTACCTTATACAATAATACTCCGGCTTCGCTGCACCACGACTGGCCCAGCCAACATGATACACCAGACCAGAGCAGACAGGCGATTGCTCGCTAGCAACAACTTACTGCTACAGCTACACATTTCGTACTGCAGTCAACACTGCTCTTTGGTCTCAGATTCTCTTATAGCTTACGTATCGCAAGCAGCACATACCTTTTACATAACCCTCCACTGGGGGTGGGGGGCAAAAATTTGGCAGCGATGGTGAGTCAATTGGACTTGCCATGAGCAACAAATTTTTCTAAAATCTACTTAACTACGTTGACAGTCACAGAGTATATACATATATACACTCCTTGAAATTGAAATAAGAACACCGTGAATTCATTGTCCCAGGAAGGGGAAACTTTATTGACACGTTCCTGGGGTCAGATACATCACATGATCACACTGACAGAACCACAGGCATATAGACACAGGCAACGGAGCATGCACAATGTCGGCACTAGTACAGTGTATATCCACCTTTCGCAGCAATGCAGGCTGCTATTCTCCCATGGAGACGATCGTAGAGATGCTGGATGTAGTCCTGTGGAACGGCTTGCCATGCCATTTCCACCTGGCGCCTCAGTTGGACCAGCGTTCGTGCTGCACGTGCAGACCGCGTGAGACGACGCTTCATCCAGTCCCAAACATGCTCAATGGGGGACAGATCCGGAGATGTTGCTGGCCAGGGTAGTTGACTTACACCTTATAGAGCACGTTGGGTGGCACGGGATACATGCGGACGTGCATTGTCCTGTTGGAACAGCAAGTTCCCTTGGCCGTCTAGGAATGGTAGAACGATGGGTTCTATGACGGTTTGGATGTACCGTGCACTATTCAGTGTTCCCTCGACGATCACCAGTGGTGTACGGCCAGTGTAGGAGATCGCTCCCCACACCATGATACCGGGTGTTGGCCCTGTGTGCCTCAGTCGTATGCAGTCCTGATTGTGGCGCTCACCTGCACGGCGCCAAACACGTATACGACCATCATTGGCACCAAGGCAGAAGCGACTCTCATCGCTGAAGACGACACGTCTCCATTCGTCCCTCCATTCACGCCTGTCGCGACACCACTGGAGGCGGGCTGCACGATGTTGGGGCGTGAGCGGAAGACGGCGTAACGCTGTGCGGGACCGTAGCCCAGCTTCATGGTTGCGAATGGTCCTCGCCGATACCCCAGGAGCAACAGTGTCCCTAATTTGCTGGGAAGTGGCGGTGCGGTCCCCTACGGCACTGCGTAGGATCCTACGGTCTTGGCGTGCATCCGTGCGTCGCTGCGGTCCGGTCCCAGGTCGACGGGCACGTGCACCTTCCGCCGACCACTGGCGACAACATCGATGTACTGTGGAGACCTCACGCCCCACGTGTTGAGCAATTCGGCGGTACGTCCACCCGGCCTCCCGCATACCCACTATATGCCCTCGCTCACAGTCCGTCAACTGCACATACGGTTCATGTCCACGCTGTCGCGGCATGCTACCAGTGTTAAAGACTGCGATGGAGCTCCGTATGCCACGGCAAACTGGCTGACACTGACGGCGGCGGTGCACAAATGCTGCGCAGCTAGCGCCATTCGACGGCCAACACCGCGGTTCCTGGTGTGTCCGCTGTGCTGTGCGTGTGATAATTGCTTGTACAGCCCTCTCGCAGTGTCCGGAGCAAGTATGATGGGTCTGACACACTGGTGTCAATGTGTTCTTTTTTCCATTTCCAGGAGTGTATAAGTGCATAACATGAAAAGAAATATAGTGCACATGCACTGAGTACAGAACATATCAAGCAATGACAAAATGTATACGCAATGAGTACAAATCATATTAACAAATGACATAAATTGCATACACACTGTAGTACAGAACATATCAAGCAATGTAAAATGTATACGCAATGAGTACAAATCATATTAACAAATGACATAAAGTGCATATGCACTGTAGTAATTTTTTTTTACCATTTTACTAGAACTAGGATAGGAAAGGGAAAGATTGCATCATGGTTGTAGCACATTAGGTTGCACGTAGCTGCACTGAAAGTCCATATCTTTCTACAGAAGCACAACACCAAGTGAGACAATCTGAAGTTCTCTTCCCTGAAGTATTAATCAGTGTAGCCAAGACACTGAAATGTCGTATTAATATTCCATGTTATCAAACAGTGGAATCATAATAACATCTCCATTGTTCAAGGTGGTGGACATTATGATGTGTCAACACCACACTCATTCACCAACGTAGAATTAGTGCAGAAACCAAATATAGTGCTCCATGATCATAAGGATAGACAGGACAAACGTGTATTGCAGTAATTTCTGGTAATTAGGTCAGAATGTGAAGGACATTAAGTCTCATGCTAGTCATCATTGAGAATTACACTAGTCTATCAACCGATTTGACTAATTGTTGGCACTCATTGCTTAGTTAAAGCACACTTCTGTACTATGTATGAAGTATTACAGAATAATGTTCATAAATCATCTGATGACAGTGAACATTGGCACTCATTGGCCAGTTACAAACCATTTTTATACATTATTTAAAAGTGACCATTCAAAGCAAGAGTTAATTAATGGCATACTATTTACATAATTCACCTAGTTACAGAAATCATTGGCACTCATTGGCCAGTTACAAACCATCAGAAGTCATCATTCAAAACAGGAGCTAATGAATGGCATAGTATTAACATAATTCACCTAGTTATAGTAATCATTGGCACTCATTCGCCAGTTACAAACCATCAGAAGCCATCATTCAAAACAGGAGCTAACTAGTGTAGCATCAAGCTACTGGTATTCATATATAATAGCATGTAGGTAACATAATACAAATTTAAAATATAAGAAACAGTGGCATTCATCGGCCAGTTACTAAACGTATAGCAAGTATTGAATATTACAAATCATATAGCAAGTATTGAATATTACAAAACATTTTCCATCATTCAAGTGACATACGACATATTTAAAATAATTATTGGCACTCTTTGGCCAGTGACTAAACATATAGCAAGTATTGAATATTACAAAACATTTTTCATCATTCAAGTGACATATGACATGTTTAAAATAATTATTGGCACTCTTTGGCCAGTGACAAACCATCAGAAGTCATCATTCAAAATGAGAGTTAATTATTGGCATAGCATTTATAGAGTATAACAAAATATTATTTACAGAAATTATTGGCATAGCATGTATACATTATTACAAAATATCATTCACTATTACTCAGAACTCATCATTCAAGTGACATAGGACATATTTAAAATGTAACACACTGTAACTATTACTCAAGGTCTGTGGTTAGAAAACATTACTCAGAACTCATCATTCAACTGACATAGGACATATTTAAAATGTAACACACTGTAACTATTACTCAAGGTCTGTGGTTAGAAAACATTACTCAGAACTCATCATTCAAGTGACGTAGGACATATTTAAAATGTAACACATTGTAACTATTACTCAAGGTCTGTGGTTAGAAAACATCATTCAGTATTACTCAGAACTCTCTTAAACTGGTAGCATTATTTGGGACTGGTAGTACAATTTTTTTTTTGTGCTAGCAATACATTGCGTTGGGATCGATAATTAATTGATGGGGCATGAAAATATTTGCTTTTGACTTATTGCTACAAATGAGGATAGGTAACGTCATTCGTCATGAGTCAGCTGTAGCAAGGTTATGAAACAAGTAGAGTATATGTGATCACATTCATGAATGACACACACAAATGGGTAAAAAAAATGCAAGTACTAGAACAGGTTTAATGACTAACTGCTTATAGCACATTAATTTCATGAATAGCTTCTCCTAGAAACAATACAAACTGGATTATTAACTTGAAAGAAGAAACATATATTATGCTCAAAGGTAGTGAACTTCGAATTAACAGGTAATGAAACGTGTACTCACTATGTATGTACTCTAGCTGTCCTTTCCAAAACATTCAGTCATTATACCATGCGATATAAGACATACTGTCAAAACGAACTGCAACAAATACTTAAATAACTACATAGCATCTCTTAACTAATAGTAAATATGTAAACTTCATCATTATTCTCATTTGCAAAGAAAAACTTAAAAGTGGTGCGTTAAGTGGCCATATAAAATTTATCACTATCATCACCTGCAAAGAAAACCTTCATTATTCATGTTACTATTCTTCATCACTATTCATCATCATTCATTATCATCTGCAAAAAGACACTTCATTATTCATTATTCATATTACCATGTACTTCATATAACTATTCATAGCATAGAGTTTCTTATTTCTGGCATATTTCATCACTAAAACTAAGATGTGTAGTTCTGTCTGACAGCCTGTATCAATCGCCTCGTATTCTGAAAGAAAAAATTAGTTAAAACTGCTATCATAAGATGTGTATAGTATATTCTTGTTAATGCTTGTCAATTCTGACCCATTTACTCTTCATGACGAGGTATTGGATCTTCTTTTGTTCATTCCGAAGTTGAAATTCTCATTTCATAGTAACCACTGTGGTTTGTTTAATTTATTTCTTTTACACGTTATTGTTTTCTGAAAATGATGAACAAATATTAAAGTCTTGCATTTAAATCGTATACCCATTAAATAAAAACTGGTTTCTAGTGATATAATTAAGCATAAAGCATAGCATGACAGAAAACGTATTATGTCAAAAACATAGACAGTTTTCAAGTACAAAAAAAATGTACACAGAGTATTATAATGTAGTAGCAAAAAAAAAAAATGTAAACTAGTCACGATGTTGAGATATGGTAAGACAAAATGTCAAAGTCAACTGGTGTTTTTTACATCTTAAACATTTCAGAGTGCATACAAACAAACAGGAAAACAATCATACATACATGAAAAATGGAAAATGTGCACGGTCTGACGTGTAACGACAAGAAAAGCGACCTGCTAACCTTACCTTGCCGGGCACTTGCCAAGAAAAAATATGATATTCATCAGTAACTAGTCACATAAATATAATTGCATCATTGGTGATATAAAAATCAGAAAATGGCATTACAGTGTGATAAATCGTTCATTCAATAAAGGGTTTAATATTGGAGACATGGTGATTGCCTTTACTTTTTCTGGTTCTCAGAGTTTCGACGTGTACTACATTGGGGTGAGGAATGCTGCGAATTCGATATGGACCTGCGTATAGAAGCTCAAATATACTGCATCTGCTTCTTCCTCTGTTGGATAGATAGTGTGTACGTATTAATATCTTCTGCCCAATGTGAAAGTCACAGCGTGTTCAAACCTGTTTTTGCTGTCTTCTCCGGCGCTCTGCGGCACGTTTGATGTTGTTCAGCGCAAAGTCAATTATTTCATGGTGTCGTAGTCGACGAGATGTAGGAAAGGATACTAATTCTTTAATTTTGTTAGGTGGTTCAACATTTTTCATTGTAACAGTCGGAGATAGCATAGTAGATTCATTTGGTATGGAGTTAATTACATCCTGGAATGAGAGTATGTGTGTATCCCAATCAATATGTTTTTTATGGCAGTACATTCTACACAGTTTAGCAATTTCTTTCATTAGTCATTCACAAGGGTTCGAAGAAGCATGGTACCTGGATATATAGATCGGAGAAATGTTTCTAGCTCGTAACATACGTGTCCATATAGCAGATCGAAACTGTGATCCGTTGTCGGAAATTACTTTCAATACATGCCCTACATGGAATAAAAAATGTTTTACAAATGCATTCGAAACAGATTTAGCAGTAGCTTTGCGTAACGGAGTGAACGTAACAAATTTCGAAGTGAGTTCAACAGCGACAAAAATGTAGCAAAAACCTCTATTAGTTCTGGGAATCGGACCAAAAATGTCTACAGCGGCCATGTGTCTCAGTTTAACAGGTACAATGGGATGTAATGGAGGAATATGAGAAGTCATGTCTGACTTAGCTTTCTGGCAGATTTTACATGACGCTAAAACTCGTCGAATACGTTTCTCCATGTTGGCAAAATAACAGTTTTGTCTCAGTATAAGAAAACATTTTCTGGCTCCGTAGTGTGCGTAACTTAAATGAGTATACCAAATTAATTTGTTAACAAGTTCGTCAGGAATGCATAGTAACCAGTTGTTGCTGTCACGGTGAGAGCGGCGAAACAGAATATTATTGCGTACAGTGTAATGGTTTCTAATGGTAACATAATTCCTATCTTGCCAAAGGTGTTTAATTTCTTTCCATACATTGTCTTTACTCTGTTCTTGTGCTATGTCTCGTAATGACGCCGAAATGAAATTTTCAAATGCAACTTGTTGAATATACATGACGCTGAAATTTGCTTTGCAGAAGTTGGTTGCGATGTCTTGCTGATTGTTGCTGAGAGAACGGGATAGTGCGTCTGCTACAATATTTTGTGTACCGGGAATGTGAACAATTGTAAAATTAAATTCCTGTAAATATAGTTTCCATCTGCTTGACCTGTCGTGTGTAAATTTTGCGGAAAGTAAAAACTGTATAGCTCTATGATCTGTGTAAACGGTAGTGTGTCTTCCATAAAGAAAATGCCGAAATCTCGTAAATGCCCATACAACACATAATGTTTCAAGTTCTGTGACAGAATAATAGCGTTCAGCAGGTGACAGAATGCGACTCGCAAAGGCGATGTTTTTAATTACTGTACAACCATCTTCTTCAATTTCCTGAAAAATGTATACGCCTAAAGCGGTGTTAGAACTATCGGTGGCAATGGAAAAATTTCTAGTAAGATCTGGATGTGATAAAAGTGGTGCATTCAACAAAGCTTCTTTCAGATTAACAAATTCAGAATGTGCTTGGCTATCCCAGGACCAAATAGTGTTTTTACCCGTCAACTGGCATAATCTAGGGGTGTCTAAAGCAGAGTAATGAATAAATTTACGGAAAAAGTTAATTAAACCCAAAAAGCTGCGTAATTGTTTCTTCGTCGTAGGAACAGTAATGTCACGTAAAGCTTGAAGTTTTTCCGGGTCAGGCGCAATGCCTTTTGCTGAAATTACATGTCCAAGAAATTTTATAGAAGTTTTACCAAAGTGCGATTTACTGAGATTAACTGTGAGTCCTTGTGCACGAAAAGTTCGAAACAGTTGTTCAAGAATCAGATTGTGTTCAGACCAGTTAGCTTCCGCAATAACAATGTCGTCTACATACGTTGTGATTCTGTCTTTAAGTTCTGTCGGAAGTATAGTATTCAAACCGCGAATAATTTCTGCTGAAGAAATTGTTAAACCGAACGGTAATTTGCAAAACTGGTAACAGTCACCAAAACAGAGAAAAGCTGTGTACTCTCTACAGTTCGGATGGAGCTGAATTTGCCAAAATCCCGGTTTCAAATCTAATGTGGAATAAATAGCAGTACCATGAAATTTCTGTAGAAGTTCTTCTAGTGTTTGAGGGAGATCTGTTTCATTAATAATAATGTCATTAATGTGACGCGTATCAAGTACGAGGCGAAGTGGACCATCCTTTGTCTTAACAATATGGAGTGGGTTTATGTACGGACTAACTGCCGGTTCAATAATTGCTTGGTCAAGCATAGCTTGCAATTCTTTCTTAACTTGTTCTCTGTGAATATACGGGATGGGATAATGTTTGGCTTTAAATGTATCGTACTGTTTAACTTGAAATTCATACATAAAACCGGACATAGTACCAGGGACGTTGTCAAAAACTGGAGCTTGCTGTAAAAGAATTTTCCGTAATTGCGTGCGTTCGTCGTCTGTACTTGCACTGCTCCGTTTAACTTTATCAGAAATCATCTGTATAACGTCATAGTCGGCTTCGTCTGGAGTATTATATTTGTGTACGTACGTATCTGTGAACAATGTGGAATGACAGTCTATGTTACGAGATGCGGAAATAACCTCTGTACAATTAATTGTTTGTTCTTCTGCAGATAAAGAGTGCTGAAATTCTAAAGCCAGTTGTACATTTTCATCCCTTAACATTAAATACGAATTTTGAAAGTCAATAATTGCGTCGTGTTGTACCACAAAATTCGTACCTAAAATAACGTCTGTTGTCAATAAGGGAACAATCCAAAAATTTGAGTGAAATGTATGACCTGCAATACAAAATGATAAATGTGTCTGTAATTTTACATCTACTCCTTTACCAGATACTGCTCCTTTTACTTTAGTTTTGCCTAATGGTAACGTAGGATAGGTATTCTCTTTGTTACATTCGTTGAAAGTTTCTTTGTTTATAACTGACATAGGTGATCTAGAATCGATTACTGCTGAAAATTTAGATGATCCAATCTTTACTTCAATGACAGGGTGTGAAATAGTTTTTTGAATAACTGGTCTTTCCTGCAAAAGAGTGTCTCGGATGTCGTCAAAAGTAATAACATTTTCGTGAACAAGATTCTCTGTGCTAAAAGTATTGCTTGCGTTGCTGGAAGATGCAACCTGTACTGCATCTAGTCAAATTCTATCTGATGTGCAATTATTTTCGGGAGGATGCTGTGGCATTTCAACTATTTGCACTGTTCTGTTATTTCGTCCTGACGTATTACGTTCGGGATGATATCTACTGTCTGGTTCATTCATGATAATATGTTGTTGCAGATGATTCTGCTGCTGATAAGACCGACTGTTATTAAACGTACGCTGAAAATTATGCTCATTACTTTTACGTCTGTCATGATAGTCAATGCTATATGTCGCGTTGCGATAGGAATTGAAATGATGTGTTTTCTGTACGTACTGGTTTCCTTGTTGCTGTGCGTTACTATTTGGTGGAGCAGACGCTATGCATGTAGGCGGCGAAACATTACAGCTTGGTTGACCTTGTAGACTACGTTGTTGGTTAGGTATGCTAACCGGCTGGCTTTGATGCTGTTGCGGTAAAAAGCGTCTATTGTTACCAAAATGTGGTTCCTGTTGCTGATAATTTTGACGATACTGATAATTAAAATTTTGTGTGGTATTAAAATTTCACTGGTATTTCTGGAGTGTCTAATGAAATTGTCACTTTCGGTAAAACTTGTCATCAGGTTTTCTTTACTCATCCTTAATCCTAGTTAGATCGATAGTTGAAGAGCTGTTTTGATAGATATAAAGGATAGTAGAAGAGAAGGCAGCAGTGCAGAAAACTAAAGATAAAATAGCCCTACTACGGCTCGGGGCCCTGTGCACGCTACGGCACATATTCATCGAACTGTAATGAATCCCCTGAGGTGAATTACGCGCTACAAATAAATTTTAGTTTCTGCGTTACAGTCAATGCCGGTGAAAATTCAAAAGCAAGTTGTTGTATCCAATCCAATTCTAGTTTCTGCATTACAGCCCAAACTGATGAAAATACAAAAGCAAATTGTCGTATCCAGTCCAAAGCGTGAAACTGTGTTCTGTCATTTTTAAATACTTTAAATTTCCTCACGAATAGAGAGTGTTTGTAATAAAAATTATCGTCTCTGTATGTCTGAACAGGTTCATGATTGTATCCTAGTCTGTTTGTCTGTGACTGTTCGGAATCTAACTCACGTACTCTCTGTAAATTACCTAAATTATACTGGCTGTGTGAGTCTGACAAATTTTTGGAAAGTGGCACATGCTGTGACGTGTTAAAGGCTGAAACATTTTTCATCTCTGTTTCCTCTTGCTGTAAACGTGACAATTTTCTACTTAATGTATTATTGGACTAGCCTATCTCACTGATTGTCTGCTGTAAATTTTGGAATTCGTGTGTTTGATTAAGCGAAACTGGTGACGTATCGTCTGATTTGGTGTCATTATTATTTTCGATACCATTAACACGACTGGCCAATTCATCATATTTTTCAGTCAGTGTTTTTACCTGATCATCGTTTTTAGTATCACAAGCATTAATTTGTTTTTGTATTTCACGTGCGGTTTTGTTCAATTTATTAACGTCTGCTTTGATGGCATCCGGATCCTGTAATAGTTCCAACTTCTCAAGTCTGTTGGTCATTGTCTGAAAGTCTAATGTGTGTGTGTCTGTTTTTGTTTTAAGATCGGAGATTTCATCATGCAATTCGGTGTTCAACTATTTGATTTCGTCTGATACTGTAGCAATATTGTTGTCTACGTATGTTTTTGCTTTCGTAAACAATTTACGCTTATCTTCCTGTCTCTGTGCAGTAATTGTTTCCATGACTTGCCTCTTTACTTTATTCTGTTCCTGTATAAATTTACGGTAACGCGTTTCACTATTTTGTAGGTGGTGATTAAAACGTTCGTCAATTTGGCTGTTCTGTTGTTCAAATTTCGTATCTACTTTCGCGTCCAGTGTGTGTGAAACTTCTGCTGACATTAATTTAAACTCGTCGCGTAACTGTGTTGCGTTTTCAGAGCATTGTTTAGCGACTGCACTAATTTCGTCTCTAAGTATTTTAGTTGTACCTGCTTGCGTATTCCTTAATTCTTGAGCCACAGATCTAGTTTCTTCACTACTGCTCCTAGCACAGGCCTTAATTTACTCACGTAATTGTTCTTTAGTATCATGACATTGCACGGCAACGGCTGCAATCTGTTCATTAATCTGTTTAAAGTTCTCATTAATTTGTTCAATCGACCTGTCTTGTTTTTCATTCAACTGTTTGGAATTGTTATCTAGTTTTTCATTAAGTTGTTTGTAATTGTTGTCTTGCTTATCATTCGACTGTTTAGAATTGTTGTCTATTTTTTCATTAAGTTATAGCAATACTGCCATAACTTGATCCCAGCCAAAATTACCTACTCTATTCTCTGTGCTGTTTAATGGTGTATCTGCTTTTGTCGCGTTTTGTGTAACCATTTGGTCAGTCTCTCATTCTTGAAAAGGTTTGCGAATCGGATGTGCACTGTTGGTCTCTACACCGGAATCAAATAAATCTGACGTGTTTTGTGAATACTGTTCACCTTCGTTAGAAACAAATATCTGTTCACTACGTAAATTTTGCAAATTAGGCGTGTCAAACTGGGCAGCGTTCATTGTATCAGAACGTGCCTCGTCATCAATTGTTACATTTACTGTGGACATAGTCGAATTTGTTTGCTCATCATTAGAATTCAAATCATTATTAGTAGTCGGTACGCACTGATTGTCTGTAAATGGAGGATTATCGCTATTACACTGAGTGTCGCAAGTATTATCGGTCAAATTAATCCAGTCGGCAATATCACTCATTGCACATCGCGATGTACTGTTAACAGTTTTTCGCGGCATTTTTCACAAATCAAAATTAAGCACAAAAATGAAACAAAGACAAAGCAAAAATGGAACAAACACAATTACAACAAAGAGCAATAAATTGCCGATGATCTGTGAAAGAAAGAGTGACAAATTAGTAAATGCGTTGCGCCAGATGCAAACTACATTTAAGTAAATATTTCACCGCAACCTCTCAATAGAAAATGTTCACATAAATAATAGTCACGTTAAGTGTAACCTCCCCACAAAAATAATGTATAAATGATAATATGAATAATGATTCTAATAATTTTTTTTACTGTAGCCTCAGAACAAAATTTATTATATAATAATATGATTCTAATTTTTGTGCAACCTCAGAACAAAACTGGTTCCCATTTATGACCTCCGTACACAAATGCATTCACATTTAACCTCCAAACAAAATTTGATTCCCATTTAATGTAACCTCGAAACAGAAAAATTCCTAAACCTCGTAATAAAAAATAAATTCAGTAACCTGGTAGAATTTGGAAGACAGCAGCGCTGCGTCATGGCCCTGTAAGACCATTCTGAATAAAAAAAGGAAAAATTCTTACCTCAATGAAAACGGCGAATATATCTGCTCTTATATAAAATTTTTCCGGGACAGCTCTGCTCAATGCTGGCCGATAGATTTGTCATTTTATGAAAGGAAGCAACTGATTTTTCATTTGTAACAATAGGAATGATCATGGATTGAAGAAATTAGTAAATTCTTTAAATTGAAATGAATGTTTTTTTGGAGATTGCTTTATATCACGAAGATTATTATTAGGACATTTTTAAAAGATTTACATGGGACTTTACATAACATTACTAGATATGCGCGAGGCTGCTTTTTACCTTATACAATAATACTCAGGCTCCGGCATCGCTGCACCGCGACCGGCCCAGCCAACATAATACACCAGACCAGAGCAGACAGGCGACTGCTCGCTAGCAACAACTTACTGCTACCGCTACACAGTTCGTACTACAGTCAACACTGCTCTTTGGTCTCAGATTCTCTAATAGCTTACATATCGCAGCCAGCACATACCTCTTACAACATGTGTACTTGAGTTGCGTCTGTTAAGCCTGTTTCCTGTTTCATTTTATCACATGAAGTGAGTTACCTCAACAAATGCACGGACCATTATTTATCCTGTGTTAGAGCAACTCGTTGTGGATCTATCTTTCATTAACTTGACCTCGAAGAGGCGTTAAATCGTTAATTTCCTTTCTGTTACAATGAGTGTCGATCAAAAATCTAGTTGCCGTCTTTCAAGTAGAAAAGATTGATGATCGCAAATTAGAAAGTATAACACAGCAACACCAAAAATTTCACTAACAAAGACATTCATCTAGACACAGAAATGCATCGTAAAAATGACCTACCTCGCCCAGAACTGGTACGTGTTTATAACTCGTGATCTAGTGGTAGATTTGAATGATAATCAAAACGTCCTGGGCCCCGGGATTCTAAACCAACCGCTGTCTGAATTTTCATCAATGACCTGAGGACGCAGAAGGCTTCGGAAATCACGGCATTAAACACGCATAAGGTGTGTCCGCAGGACATGTGGTCTGTAACAGAAAAATCATTACGATGATCTCTTTATTGTCAGAAAATTCCAGCTCACTCCCTCATTCGTATCTCTGGGAGTTGGCTTCCAAGGAGAAAATGACCACGAGAAATAGATGGAATAGTCAATGACGGAATAATATTATACGAGTCAGGGCATAGAACGTCACGAGTTCTATGTGTTAGGAAAGCTAGAGTAGCTGATAAGGGAAATATATAGGCTCAAACTCGTTGTAGGTGGGGTCAATGAATTGAACTGTAAAGAAGGCGAGTATTTCTGGTTAGAAGAATATACGGTAATCACAACAGTAGCAGAAAATTGTACAGTATAATGAGACAGAATTTGTTGTGAGTGGGAAGATTGAGTAGAGAGTGAGGTACTGTGAGGAGTTCGTATTCTACAGCAAAGCAACACCAACGACGATAGTTCGGGAATACATGCTATTGTAGCAAGCAGAAGATGAGAGAGAGGATGTATACCAGGGTACTGAATGGATAATACTGTATGTAAATGGAGATGAAAATCTAATGCTCGCTGGGATTGGAATGCGATTGTAGAGGGAGCCATAGAAGAAAGAGTTACGGGAGGGTAAGTGACTGACAATGGGAGTGATAGGGGAAAAAGAATAATTGAGATCTGCAGTAAATTTCAGACATTAGTGACGAATACCCTGCTCAAGAATAACAAGAGAAGGTATACTTGGAAACAGCCGGGAGATAATGGAAGATTCCAGTTAGATTACATCATGATCAGCAGAGATATTGAAAATATTTATTGGATTGTAAAGTGTACCTAGCAGCTAATGTAGTCTCAGATCACAATTTAGTAATGATGGGCGGTAGCCTAAAGTTTAAGGGAATCGGCGGAAGGAGCAGCATGGAAAGAAGCGTCTTACTGAACTACTGATTAATAACCAGACACGCTGGAAGCTCCCTAAGGATGTGGGTACTGCGATTAGAAATAACACAGTAGGCAGGGCTCTTGAAGCGGAATGGACATCCCTAAAGAGGCCAGTCGCTGATGTTGCACAGTCAGACACAGGTACAGGAAAAGTAACTCTGAAGAAACCTTGGGTGACATAAGAAATACTTGTGGACGAGAGGAAGAAGTACAAAAATTCTTAGGAGAAAACAGGACTACAGCACTCTAAATCACTTGTGAATGAGCCGGCCGCGGTGGTCTAGCGGATCTAGGCGCGCAGTCCGGAACCGCGCGACTGCTACGGTCGCAGGTTCATATCCTGCCTCGGGCATGGATGTGTGTAATGTCCTTAGGTTAGTTAGGTTTAAGTAGTTCTAAGTTCTAGGGGAATGATGACCACAGATGTTAAGTCCCATAGTGCTCAGAGCCATTTTTTGAACGTGTGAATGAAACGAGGTAGAAGTGCAACTGGAGGAAAAATACGAAGAAACTAAAAAGATGTGATGTTGCAAGGAATAACGTAGCATACCGAAACGTCAAAACCACCAGCGGTGAAATTAAGGACGGTAACATTAAGAGTGCAATGGTAATCCCACTGTAATTTGAGTCTCAATGGAAGACATAGGGGATCTAGTATTAGACTCGGAGTTTAAAACAGCGTTGGCAGACTTTAGCTCTAAAGCACAAGGGATAAGTGATAATCCATCAGAACGTCTAAAATCTTTGGGGGAAGTGGGAACCAAACGACTATTCAAGTCGGTGTATAGAATCTTTGACACTGGAAAGACACTATCATACATTCGGAAAAATATAATCCGTACAGTTCCGTAGATAGCAACGGCAAATAAGTGCGAGAACCATTGTAGTATCAGGTTAATAGCTCAAATGCCCAAGCTCCTGACAAGAATAATGTTCAAAAGAATGGAAAAGAAAATTCAGGATCTGTTGGATGACATCAGTTTGGTTTTAGGAAAAGTAAAGGCACCAGGAAGGCTGTTATGTCGCCACTGTCGATAATAGAAGCAATACCGAAGGAAAATCAACGCATACTCATACGAATTGTGGACCTAGAAAACGCGTTCGAAAATGTAATATGGTTCAAGGTGTTCGAAATTATGAGAAAAATAACATTAATTTATAAGTAAATAAAAGATAAGATAAAATACGTACAAAAACAAAGGAGGAACAGTAAGAATGGAAGTACAAGAACCAAGTGCTCGGATTAAAAGGGCTGCAAGACCGGAACGTAATCTTGCGCCCTTACTGTTCACTCTATGTATTGAAGAAGCAATGATGAATATAAAAGAAAGGTTCACGAATGAGTAAAGTTCAGGTAAGGTTCGCTGATAACAAGTCTTCATTGAGAGTGAAGAAGTAGTACAGGATCTGGTGAACAGAATGGTCTAATGAATACAGCATATGGATTGACACCAAACAGGAAACCGACAAAAGTAAAGAAATGAGAACAGCGAGAAACTTAAAATCAAAACTGGTGATCACTCAGTAGACGAAGTAACGGAAAGTTTCTAGACCGGAAGAAAAATATGACGTGAACAACGTAGCAAGGAAGACATTAGAAACAGATCAACACAGGCAAAGAGTAGATTTCCCAGCCAAGAGAAGTCTATTTGCATAAAACGTAGCCCATAATTTAAGTAAGAACTTTGGGACAAGCATTATACAATTGTGAAACATGGAAAGTGGGAAAACCGGAATGGAAGAGAAACTGAGAGTTCGAGAAAATTCGATGGACTGATAAGGTAAGAAATGAGTTCTCAGCTGAAGACAGCGACATATGGAATACACAGAAAAGAGAAAGGGACAAGATGAAAAGGCATGTACTAAGACATCAGGGAATAACTTCCTTGGACTATATGGAGCTGTAAAGGGTAAAAACTGTGGAGGAAGACAGATTGTTGAATACATCCAACAAACTATTCAAAATGCGGTGTGTAAATGCGACTCTGAGATGAAGAGGCAAGCACAGCAGAAGAAGAACATCAAACCTGTCAGAAAAAAACTAAAAAATGAAAAAAACTGTTTATTTCGGAAACGAAGGAAGTTTCAAACCATTCTCGTTGCTATACTTACTATTTACTTACAGGGAATAACTCGATCACAATTACATTTGGGACGTGTCTAGTGCAGATTTTCAAGTGCTGCATTGACCGCACTTGAAAACTGAAAATAAAATGAATAAAATACTGTGAGTGAGAGTTTACTCGAATTATTTGTTCTCTTTGGTGGCACAAGAAACGTAAATTACGCTTTTACAAAACTCTTTGATGCGACGTGCGGTACACACACTCAAAGCAATTTATAAAAGCAAATTAGATTTAGTCTGTTCAAAAGGAACGCGGAAAATGTGCTTGTAGGTAAAATTCACGCACTCCTGCAAATAGTACGAGTTTGGGAACATATATAAACGTATTCGCACACCTGCCTGTGTTTCATTTACTTATCAGCTTATAATTAATTCGCTTACACACACAAGTCATAATAATTAGCGCGCAAATGCTGGTAGGTGCTGTAGCCTAAACACCGTATCAAACAACTTTTTAATCGCTTCTTTATCACTTCTACCTGTACTTACGTCTCTTTAAAGCTGTTCTCGGAATAGGTAGTCTCTTATGCCTCGTTTCACAATAAAGACACGTATGCAGATTTCTAAACATGAATTGGCTGTTCATCATTCCACGTCATCCCGATCTTTGTTATCGTGTCGCCATTCCTACCAGTGTATTGTGCATTTTTCTATCCGTCGCTTCTTGTAAGGTATAGCTGCCATCACAAGAAAGCATACAAGTTGTACGAGTGTTGCACTAAACTGAAAGAATTTAAAAAAAATTACCAGTGTGTCTTACAGCACGGAACAAGCCGTTCGGTTCCACGCCACAATCGTGGCCTGTATTTTTATGTACGAGAGGTAATCATAGAGTTTTAATTATCAATTTGAAAAAATAAAGTAACGCAATTAATATTTCATTTGATTGCAGCTACGTTCCTACAGTCGCGATAAACACAGAAAACCCCGCGCCACGGTGTCGTAGCACGCCATCAGAAGAGAGAAAACAAAATTGCGTAACTAACCGACAAATTGTAGTATTGTGCGGTAATTAATTTTTCTGTGTCTCAAGCGGAACAGCGCTGCAACATTGCATGCTAAACTGGTAGAAGTGTACTACAACAACTGTGAGTTGATTGCTGCCTGGGAAGATGGCATGAAGATAAAGGAAGTAAAGAACATAAATTGTGATTACTCTCGTCTCCTCAGGGGTCAACTGTTTCATTTTCTGCAAAGCTTCGCTCGATTGAGAATGTTACTCACAAATAATGCCGATCGTGTTCGTTGCAGTTCACCTCAGACTTAAACTGAAGAATTCAGTAAGTTAAAGATGTCGACTGTAGCAATTTTGAAAAATGTGTGCATAACGAGCGGCTGACAGGGTGGGCAGTAATTTGTAATTGTTTGCTGATGATGCTGTGGTGTACGGTAGGGTGTAGCTGAGTCACTGTAGGAGAATGCAAGATGACTTGGACAAAATTTCTAGTTAGTGTGATGAATGGTAGTCAGCTCACAGTACAGAAAAATGTGAAGGAGTAGGAAAGCCGTGATATACGGATACAGCATTAGTAGTGTCCTGCTTGATTTATCACGTCTTTAAAATATCTGGGCGTGACGTTGCATAGTGATATGAAATGGAACGAACATGTGAGTACTGTGGTAGGGAAGGCGAATGATAGACTGTGCTTTATTTGGAGTATTCTAGGGAGGATGGTTCATATGTAGAGCAGATCTCATATAGGGCGCTGGTGTGACCTATTCTTGAGTACTGCTCGAGTGTTTTGTGTTGTGTTGGCAGAAGAGCCAACACCGTGTTGCTAGAGGAGGCCGAAATGCACGCGTTAAAGCTCACGCAGGCTGGCGTGAGGTCTGGAAAATGACAAGGAATTATAGTAGCCAAAAATAGTACATAGCTTCTGGAATACTTAACTTTAATTCCATAATTGGTGAACATCGCTCTTGTTGATACATTATATAATCTCAATATAAACTGGTAAAGGCGCCTTGCTAGGTCGTAGCAAATGACGTAGCTGAAGGCTATGCTAACTATCGTCTCAGCAAATGAGAGCGTATTTGTCAGTGTAGCGTCGCTAGCAAAGTCGGCTGTACAACTGGGACGAGAGCTAGGACGTCTCACTAGACCTGCCGTGTGGCGGCGCTCGGTCTGCAATCACTGACAGTGGCGACACGCGGGTCCGACGTATACTAATGGACCGTGGCCGATTTAAAGGCTACCACCTAGCAAGTGTGGTGTCTGGCGGTGACACCACATTTTGGATCAGCACCACATCGGATTTGAGGAAGACATCGAATCAGTTCAGAGGGGGGCTGCTAGATTTACTACTGGTAGGTTCGAACAACGCGCAAGTGTACTGCACAGGCTTTGGGAACTCAAATGGTAATCCATGGAGGGAAGGCGGCTTTCATTTCGAGGAATGCTATTCAGAAAATTTAGCGAACCACCATTTAAAGCTGATTGCAGAACGATTCTGCTTTTTCCAACATACATTCCGCGTAAGGTCCACGAAGGTAAGATACGAGAAACTAGGGCACTTACGGAGACATGCAGACAGTCGTT
This sequence comes from Schistocerca cancellata, assembly GCF_023864275.1. Classification (NCBI taxonomy): domain Eukaryota; kingdom Metazoa; phylum Arthropoda; class Insecta; order Orthoptera; family Acrididae; genus Schistocerca; species Schistocerca cancellata. The sequence goes on from NC_064626.1 coordinate 99,711,481, forward strand.
TTTCCCTCTCTCTGTTTACGAGTGGAACAGGAAAGGTAATCGTACGGGGTACCCTCTGCCACGCGCCGTACGGTGGATTGCGGAGTATCTGCGAAGGTTTCAAATAGTTGTCACTATTAATTTAGAGCTCTTACAAATTAGATACGCGTTTCACAATTTTAATTACCTTCAAAGTGGTCACCAGCACTGTGTGTAACCCATTGCCAGCGACGTGGAGTTTGTAGGATACTCTTAGCAGTGTCGCCGCGCGGGATTAGCCGAGCGGTCAAAAGCACTACAGCCATGGAGTGTGTGGCTGGTCCCGGCGGAGGTTCGAGTCCTCCCTCGGGCATTGGGTGTTGTGTTTGTCCTTAGGATAATTTAGGTTAAGTAGTGTATAAACGTAGGGACTGATGACCTTAGCAGTTAAGTCCCATAAGATTTCACATACATTTGAACATTTTTTTCTTAACAGTGCCAGTTGTGTTGACAGTTCGAGCGGCGCGGTCTATTGCCCGAAGAATGTGTAGCAGTTCTGAAGCGAATGCCGTGAAGTGTTCCCTTCAGTTTCGAAATCGAACTTACGAGGGCGTAAGTCAGGGGAGTGCAGTAGGTGGTGTAGTACTTAGCAGCCTCCTCAGTCAAACAAAAGTAGTAAAAGCTTTCAGTCTACGTGCTTGAGGATTGTCCTGCAAAATGATGATCAAGTCCTACAGAAAGTGTCATCACGTCTGTCTCTAAGCTGGTCTTAGGTTGTATTCCAAAAATGAACAGTATAGAGACAGAAGTCATGAGACATTCTGCAGGACCTGACCATCATTTTGTAGAACAATGCTCAAGCACGTACAGTGCAAGGGCAAGGTGTTCTTGATTTGCCGGCCGGAGTGGCCGAGCGGTTCTAGGCGCTACAGTCTGGAACCGCGCGACCGCTACGGTCGCAGGTTCGAATCCTGCCACGGGCATGGATATGTGTGATGTCCTTAGGTTAATTAGGTTTAATTAGTTCTAAGTTCTAGGCGACTGATGACCTCAGAAGTTAAGTCGCATAGTGCTCAGAGCCATTTGAACCATTTTTTTTGTTACTGATTTGTTTGACTGATGGGGCTGCTACGTGCTATACCACTGCTCGATATCTAAACTGAAGGAAACATTTCACGGCATTCGCTTCAGAACTGCTACAAATTCATCGGGCGAGAGACTGCGCCGCTGGAACTGTCAACACAACTGGTATTATTAAGAGTATCCTACGACGTCCACATCGCTGGCAGCGGGTTATACACAATGCTCGTGATTACTTTTAAGGACAGTAAAACTTTGGAACACGTGTCTATTTTGTACGAGTTGTAAATAAATAGTTGCTACTATTAAAGTTCTAACCCTCGTATCTAGATGCAAATGTAGATAACGCTATCGGTGACTCACATGTTGTGTGGTTAACCGAATGTTGGACTTTTTTTCTGAGAGACTGCATGTCCTTAGCGCAAATTGAAAGAAAATGATATGATAAATTAGCATTTCATATTACGTCAGTGGTGTACTCCCACATCTGTAATGTTGCGTCTCCTTTCACGTAATCACTGTTAGTGAAAAGCTGATACCCTTTATTAATATACAAAGATATCTCCTAGCTTTGAATTAAATGGACCAGATAAAAGTTAAACAAATTCTGTATATTATTAGTTACTGAGAGACCAATATATTGAAGCTTCCACGATGGTAGCTGCAAGAAAGATAGCGCGAAACAGCAAGGCTTTTTCTCACTGCTCGCAAGAGAAGTTAAGGCTGCGCCTTCCTCTATTTAAAGGCGACCTTAGAACTATAAGTTAAATATCGCTGGCGAACCCTTCGTTCCTCTTCCTGAAGCCATAAATTTTAAAACAAAAAAGAAAACTGGGTAAGGGTTCTTACACAACGCACCATTGTAAGACACAGCGCTGGATAGTTGTTGAAGCGTTTTCTCATTTCTTAGTGATTACCGTGACCCCACGCTAGAATTCAGACTAGGTAAATCCAAGAAATTAACCGAGAAGAGAACCAAAGAGCCTTATGTAGCAGGCACAGACCATCATTAAAGACTCTTCGACAGTACAACATGTGATGTGTTACACTCTGTAACGATATTTCATGAATGTAAGATGATTAGTACCACAATCGAAACATTGGATATCATTTTTCAAGCCCACGATCTGGACAAATTAAGTTGATATTGAAAACTGAGCTCACAATGCCAAGCCTTATAACAAAACATTAAAACAGAAATACCTTCAATGAGTCTGCGATCATTCAGGATTTCTGCGAATAAAAACGCCTAGGTCGCGTAGTATGTTTCTACATTTTTTATTTATTACTACGTTCCTGCTACTGCCGTCATCAAATCGAGATTTAGAACGCATAAGACAAATTTCAGTTTCAGGTGCTTCAGCGAGCCACTAACGCATAGGTGCTATTATAACTGTTACGATCATATCAGCGCACACTCCGCTGCAGAGTGAAAATCTCATTCTGGAAACATCCCCCAGGCTGTGGCTAAGCCATGTCTCCGCAATATCCTTTCTTTCAGGAGTGCTAGTTCTGCAAGGTTCGCAGGAGAGCTTCTGTAAAGTTTGGAAGGTAGGAGACGAGATACTGGCAGAAGTAAAGCTGTGAGACCGGGCGTGAGTCGTGCTTCGGTAGCTCAGATGGTAGAGCACTTGCCCGCGGAAGGCAAAGATCCCGAGTCCGAGTCTCGGTCGGGCACACAGTTTTAATCTGCCAGGAAGTTTCATATCAGCGCACACTCCGCTGCAGAGTGAAAATCTCATTCTGGAAACATCCCCCTGGCTGTGGCTAAGCCATGTCTCCGCAATATCCTTTCTTTCAGGAGTGCTAGTTCTGCAAGGTTCGCAGGAGAGCTTCTGTAAAGTTTGGAAGGTAGGAGACGAGATACTGGCAGAAGTAAAGCTGTGAGACCGGGCGTGAGTCGTGCTTCGGTGGCTCAGATGGTAGAGCACTTGCCCGCGTAAGGCAAAGGTCCCGAGTTCGAGTCTCGGTCGGGCACACAGTTTTAATCTGCCAGGAAGTTTCATATCAGCGCACACTCCGCTGCAGAGTGAAAATCTCATTCTGGAAACATCCCCCAGGCTGTGGCTAAGCCATGTCTCCGCAATATCCTTTCTTTCATGAGTGCTAGTTCTGCAAGGTTCGCAGGGGAGCTTCTGTAAAGTTTGGAAGGTAGGAGACGAGATACTGGCAGAAGTAAAGCTGTGAGACCGGGCGTGAGTCGTGCTTCGGTAGCTCAGATGGTAGAGCACTTGCCCGCGTAAAGCAAAGGTCCCGAGTTCGAGTCTCGGTCGGGCACACAGTTTTAATCTGACAGGATGTTTCATATCAGCGCAGCAGGAGAGCTTCTGTAAAGTTTGGAAGGTAGGAGACGAGATACTGGCAGAAGTAAAGCTGTGAGACCGGGCGTGAGTCGTGCTTCGGTGGCTCAGATGGTAGAGCACTTGCCCGCGAAAGGCAAAGGTCCCGAGTTCGAGTCTCGGTCGGGCACACAGTTTTAATCTGCCAGGAAGTTTCATATCAGCGCACACTCCGCTGCAGAGTGAAAATCTCATTCTGGAAACATCCCCCAGGCTGTGGCTAAGCCATGTCTCCGCAATATCCTTTCTTTCATGAGTGCTAGTTCTGCAAGGTTCGCAGGGGAGCTTCTGTAAAGTTTGGAAGGTAGGAGACGAGATACTGGCAGAAGTAAAGCTGTGAGACCGGGCGTGAGTCGTGCTTCGGTAGCTCAGATGGTAGAGCACTTGCCCGCGTAAAGCAAAGGTCCCGAGTTCGAGTCTCGGTCGGGCACACAGTTTTAATCTGCCAGGAAGTTTCATATCAGCGCACACTCCGCTGCAGAGTGAAAATCTCATTCTGTTCCATAAAGCTTTTAGGTTTTCGTAGTGTTTAATTGTAGCTGCTGCCTCGCCATGTTTTGAACTCAATACTGTTCACCTGTTTGAGTGATTTGGCTGGGAAAAGCAGGAAAAAAAAAGAAAGAAAACTCTTTGTGACAAGTAATGTGCGTGTTTTTTATATCAACATTTCGGCTACTACCATTATCATATCAAAACTGTGAGACCGGGCGTGAGTCGTGCTTCGGTAGCTCAGATGGTAGAGCACTTGCCCGCGTAAGGCAAATGTCCCGAGTTCGAGTCTCGGTCGGGCACACAGTTTTAATCTGCCAGGAAGTTTCTTTATGGAACAGTTCGATCATTCGTTCTAGGAATACTATTACAGTGTTTATGAATTTTAGTTAGTTGGCTCAGCAGTTGATACCATCTATCATACATAAAAGCAATGACACTTGTATCGGAAACTAAAAAGATTGTGATTAAAAGTCCGTTTACAACAGAATACGAACTCAGTTTTTCGGGGATTTGCTCCATCTTTGGAAGGATGGTGCCACTGGCTGCCGGCACGGATTTACATGAGGGCTGTCTGCCTTACTAATAGAACACGACAAGTGCCATAACCCGATATCCCAGAAGCTTCGCCCAATTGAAGTGGCGTCTCCTATCCATAGGAAACAACGGTCAATTTTTTTGGCATAATTTAGATGCCTTCTAGGGCGCAAGTATTCCAACCAAAATGGCGGCACCCTGGCTACCTCACGCTTTTGCGCCATTGGTTTGAAACCCGGTTACTTTTCCAATTTTTTCATTGATCTGCCTCTATTCGCAGTAGGTTATTACACGAATATTTCTTATCTGGTTAGGGGATACGCGGGTGTCCTATTACTGAAATTCATGGTGAAAACCATCAGCTGATTTTTTATTTTGCACAGTGCTAGTGTTTTCGGTCACATACAATTTTCAAGCTCAGCTGGTATAATTGGCTGTAATGTTTATGGCTACTAAGCTTGAAAATGGTCTTTGACGGAAACGAACAGCACTGTGCAAAATAAAAAAAAATGCAGAATAAAAACAGCTAAAGGTTTTCACCATGAGTTTCAACGACTATTTAGCAGTTGATTTTCCCCACCTATATACGTAAAGTGTTATATTAACTTTAAAATTATGACTGGGCTCCACCATACGCCCATAAATTTATTATAAAATGAATGTTCTTATGGTATTGCCAGGGGTTACAACCTTTTTAAATTCCGATGTTCTTATGTTTCATTCTTATATTAATTCTCATAATTCTTATATTTTATTCTTATTTTTACCCTTCGGAAAGATTTAGGTCTTCCCTTGCATGATACCGATCGTAGAAATATTCGAAATGTAGTTATTCCGAATACCATGAGTATCGCGCTAAGGAAGATTTGCCACAGCCACATTTCTTCGTGTTAATTTCACTCGGTCAAGAAACATCACTGACTGCTAAAAATTTCATGCGTTCGCAATAATTCCGCGGAAAATCACGCATTACGGTTTTTTTTCCTAAAACTGGCACTTGCAATTGATTATGTATCAACTCATGGATTTTTACTGCGTCGCGACTAGTTGCGATATCCCTTTACCGTGCAATGAGCGTAGATAAACATCTGCAGTTTTCGAATGAACGGCTTTATTTACGTCACAGTACGATATGCATCACAGAGATGACAGAGCGGCGTAGGCGTCGGAGGAATTACTCTCAGCTAAGAGGCTGGTATTCCGACTTTCCGTCTTAATCCACGAATTTCTCGTCTTGTATTGAGGGACCTTTGTGTACACCACTTGATTCAATAATGAACAGGAATGGCTCCGTTTTAACATACGGTTGTGAAACATCATCCAAAAACTGGTTTCATGTTTCTTTTGTCAGCTTTCTGGATTTTATGGCTGTGGCGCACACGTTCGGGTACTGTTCCGTAAAGTGGTTCACCTCTTCATGCACTCGAGGATAGAATTCTATGTTAATGTTTTGAACAAAGGCGACGACTGTAGACGTAAGTCTGTTGTACCATACTGGGCTATATCAGAATGTGTCAAGTGATGTAATGGTTAGCACCAAGTTCCGTAACTTCTAAAACTTTCACTTCTACTCAAATGTAATGACGTACGTACATCGGAACAATATAATACAAGGACACCACTCCGGAAGAACGTTTCATGTCATAAAATATGCTTTGAGCTACTAAGCAATGCAGTTTAAGATTTCCAGGTTATAAGGACATTTTTTTTTTAAATGGCTCTGAGCACTATGGGACTTAACATCTATAGTCATCAGTCCCCTAGAACTTAGAACTACTTAAACCTAACTAACCTAAGGACAACACACAACATCCAATCATCATGAGGCAGAGAAAATCCCTGACCCCGCCGGGAATCGAACCCGGGAACCCGGGCGCGGGAAGCGAGAACGCTACCGCACGACCACGAGCTGCGGACGGTTATAAGGACACCTAGTTCATTAGGGGTAGGTGGTGAATGAAAACAAGATACTTCTGCTGTTTGAGGAGCCATTTTGTTTGTTTTTTGAAAATCATTCTGGGTAAACACGAACGATTGTAATAAAATATTTCTTTGTTTCGCTTACTCATTAATGACTGGAGAATTATAAACTTCACACATTCTGGAGCACAATTTCTTCTTGTATTGCCCAGTTTCGGTCTAATTTGGCAATCTTCAGATGTAAAACACAGGAGAGAATGGTAACCATCTGACAGCAGGAAGGAAGAAAGGAAGGAAGGTAAGGGCTTAGCGTCCCGTCGACACCGAAAGCTGACGGCGGTGACAACTACAATTCTGTTCTGTATCTGAGACCTTAACGATAGCCAAACTAAGCGTTTGAAATAAAAGAATGTGTTATTTTATAGAATTATAATAAGATTTATATATACCTCCTCTCTAACTGTAGTTTTCTTTCTTGAATGTAGAAGTAGACCAACGTTTCGAATTACGACATCATTATTCCCTTTCAGAATTCACCTTTTCAAATACGGTTTTGAAATTACCTTTCTCGTCTTGTTCGGTTAAAAATCAAGAAGCACATCAACCTTTGTGCACTAACCTTCTTAAAGTCCATAACCTATTTCAGATAGTTGGATTATGATCACCATCTCCATAAACCGAAAGCGAAATTCTTCTTGAGCGATGTCATTAATCTCAGCGACCATTTGTTTGTTACGCCACGCTCGTACGACCACGTTTAAATCCATATAAGTTCAAGGTGAGTTGAATAAGTAATGCAACACGTTTTTTTCTTGGCTAGTATCGGTTGAAATAATGCGGAATTTTTTGTGGGACATGGTGGAATATTCCAGCTTCAGCCCCTACAGTTCCATGAAGCTCCGATGTAAGCTGCCTTCAAAATGGCGTCTGCGACGGAGGTGCGTTCCAGTCAGAGGATGGTCATTGAGGCCTTTTTTATTGTGAAAAACAAGAGCATCTCAAATATTCATAGGAAATATTCAGGAAATTAAGACACGACTTCATTGTGGTCGTCGCCACAAAAATGGATTGGACTTCTCCTTCTCAATGTCAACGCACGCAAATGTGACACCCGAGAAGACCTCAAGGAACTTCATCGGACTGTTCTTCCTCATCCACCCCACAGCCGGGATCTAGCACTTGCCGTCTTCCATATGTTTGGTCCAACGAAGGATGCATTCCGTGGGAACCAGTATGTGGATAATGGCGAGGTTACTGATGCAGCAAGACATTATCTCCGACATCGACCAGTGTAATGGTATCATGCGGGCACACAGGCCCTCCCCCTAAGGTGCCATAAGGCCGTCTCACTCAACGGAGATTCGGTTGAAAAACACGGTTTTGTAGCCAAAAGATTTGGTGATGATATGGTGTGTGGGAAATACTGAATAAACCCAACGCGCTTTCAGAAAAAAAAAATGTGTTGCGTTACTTATTGAACGCCCCTGCCCCTCGTAACTGCAAACGTACCGTTAGTACTGCAGTGGAGACTCCACGAAGCTGTACTGACTCAAATTGTACCTTACCGCACTCATACGTCCCATTGTAGAATATTACTCTCTTGACATATCACGTGTGAAATGGGGCTGGCTAGGATTTCTGAACGGAAATAAAGGACAGTCACATATGTCTCTGACATACGTCTTTCTACATTGAAGATTTCGGCTACAGTTTTGTTTGACACAGGTCTACGTACCCTTCATTTCTTTCGGTTATTGCTAACGACAATATGTGGCTTTCACTTCTTATGTAACGAACATTTTTATGAGGCTTCGTTATTTTTTTCTAGTTCTGCGTACTAACGTTCTAATCATTTCATCTTCAACATAATTTGTAATAGGTGTGTTTGTTCGACTTATAGTAGAGACTCTCGGAACTGCTGTTAAAAATCTTGATTGGAAGACGTCGGCCTTGCGAAAGCCTGCCTACGGGGTCACAAGAGCCAGTATTAAGTGAATAATCTCGGAATACACTACAGACCCCTAAGTTACGCTCCCACTGGGACCGTAAAGAGGAGACTAATTACAGCTCGCACAGAGACATTTGAACAGAAATATATGGTACTATGGGAAATACCCGCTGCCCTGTGCTCCACAGTGATTTGCCGAGAGGCCTACGGATGCAGATAGAAACGCATATGAGTCGGACGATATTATTTTATAAAACTGTTTCATCATCGGTTGGCTTTCACGATTTACTCACTCCTACGGTATATAGGGTGAAACAGAACTGCACCGAAAAATTTTCTGAGGTTGTTCAAGCATACCTTCTGAGTGTTTTGCTAAAAGAGACCAAGGCGTCCTGCGTGTCTATCCAGAATAATTATGTAATTATGATTTTTATTTATTTTGTTACCGCGGTGCGGGAACATAGCATAGCGTCATTGTGTCGCTCTTCCACTGCGTTCAGTGAACCCATACAGAACGACCAGATTACCAACTTTTCATCAGTAAACCTCCGTTGTAATACATCGATATTTGCACTGGTGTGCATTATTTTCAATGCAATACACATAAAAAGTTAACTGGATCAAGACACGTAACGTAATTCAGTAAGTCTGTAACGGAACGCCTGCGCCCTTACACCGAAATACGCCGAAGGTGCCCTTGAACAACATCTGAAAATTTGTCGGTAGAGATCTAATTCGGCCTGTATTTGATAACTATTAATACACTTTTAACGTGAAAATTAAGGTAAAAAAAGGGGGGTTTCTGAAAATGTGTAGAAAAAAGTGCATAGGAGATGTTCATGAAATTGCGATATTTGGCTGCAAACTAGCTACATTATCTTCCATTGCCCCATTTACAGAGTTCTGTTATACTGAATTACACACATCGTTTCGTTCGACGCTAAGCCCCTGGGACTTTGAACTCAACAGCTCTCTATATATGCTAAAACTCCGTTCGACGTATATACAAATTAATGGAGCATATCTTGTCAGCACCCATAACGGAAATTCATTCAAAGTTGCAAAGATTTCCACTTTTGGTTTGGTCTTCAAATTTAATTTCAATGTATCTTTAGCAAATACGTCAATGATGTCCCTAACAGTAACCAACTATTTTCACTGTCCCTCCTTCTACACACATTCTTCTATCAAATTCTGAATCACACCTGGCAAATACTTGTAGCCATACGCTCTAAAAAGTTCCAACTCGCAAGTCTTTGTTGTTGACTCATTGTTGGGACTGCTGCCGCGTTCACTGATTCTAGGGCACATATGACTGTCTGATTTTCTAAGTTTTCACACGTCTCATTCAAGTATCCCACCTCGTCTTCAGATAATTCTGCCCGTAATCGCATTCACTTTAGTAGAATGGTCGTCAGTGACGAGCCCCGCTTCGTAACGAGCCACAATGGTCAGCGAAATCAGCGAAGACGCGTCTGGAGTCACCCCACACATTCGAGCCGACGACCAGGAATGATTGTCTGGGGGCGCCAATTCTCTTTATAGCAGACCTCCTATGGTTATCATTCGCGGAGCTAGGGCAAACCAGTCTGGGCTTACATTTCAGCAAGGTAATAAATACCCTGCCGCACACGACGACAGTTTACGGTGCTAGTATTCATGCCAGTCAAATACTACCTTGGCCAGCCAGGACACTGGGTCTCAATTCCATTGAGAACGTTTGGAGCATTATGGCTCTGAGCACTATGGGACTTAACATCTATGGTCATCAGTCCCCTAGAACTTAGAACTGCTTAAACCTAACTAACCTAAGGACAGCACACAACACCCAGCCATCACTAGGCAGAGAAAATCCCTAACCCCGCCGGGAATCGAACCCGGGAGGAGCATTATGGACACGGCCCTCAACGAACTCGGGATTTTGACGATCTAAGACGCCAGCTGAACGGAACATGACACTATATCCCTCAGCAGGATATCCAATAATCGCATCAGTTGACTTGCTCAGTTTGTGAGCTCCTTCTCTCGAGCAAATCTCCCAGGTTGTCTGATATTTGAATCATATGTTTCTCTGTACACGTACATAACGTCTTCCAACTTCTGTTCCATTCGAGTAATTGTTTCGTAATGTGTAGTTCCTTTTTTGTATTAGAATGTATTTCTTGACCAATGCTGACTGCTGATTGAACAAGATCTTTAAAACTTGTTCAAGAGGAAAGAAAAGTCTAAGTAATCTATTAAAAAACACAGATAAAAACGGAGGGGGGAGTGGCGTAAGCATGGAATAGATAGAAAACTGCAAAATTTAGTAACTCCACAGAAAGGTGCAAAATGTGCAATGAACTTTACTTATTTGGCTTCAATTTAAGTACCCAAATGCATATATCGACCTGTCTGTGTGCAAGTGGCTACATTTCTGGGAAGGTGCTGACTCTCGAAGTCGCTTCCTTAGTGATAGCTATCATTTAAGGCAGTCATGCATCTGTTTCAGTGTCAACGACGACTCTAAGCTGCAAAACAAAGTTTCGAAACTGTGCTACCGACCACTGCACTTGCGCCTGTGCGAGTGCGCAAGTCGCTGTCGAAACTAAACAGTTTCGGCAAGACCCAACTGGAAACTTGTAGTTGTGTGTGCTCTGAGGTTAAGTGTCCTGTCGGTATGGTGTCAACGAGTTAAATGTAAACTGAAAACGGAGCGAAGTGTTCGATTCTTGGACACATGTGTCATCCATAGTTGTTTGTGGAATTTCGATGACGTTTGTGGCATTTCAACAATGTAGCCTACAAAAACCAACTTTGCAATCATACGCGCTCTGAACGCGGATATATTAAAGATATTTGAGCTGCAGAAGAAGATTAATTTCATATTAGAGATATGCAACAATGAAAGACGGAAAATGCAAAAAAAAAAAAAAGAAAAAAAGCAATATTGTAAGCTGCACAAATATATTAAGCTGAATTCTTTCTCGTTGCTTTTTTATCTGACGTCACAACAGTGCATCGCACTGATAAATTGTCATTTCAGCACACCCACTGTAGATGAACTGTGATTGTGATTTAAATTGGCGATTTATCTGGCAATAAATATGCAACCAGCATAGAACTGTTTTCTTGAAGTCATCTGTAAACAGTATGCTCCGCACCTCTATCAGCGATAAAGATGCATGTAAAGAAGTGAACATTCTTTATGCGATCAAAAGTATCCGGATACCTGCCTCAAAATGACTTACAAGTTCGTGGCGCCCTCCATCAGTAATGCTGGAATTCAATATGGTATTGGCCCACCCTTGGCCTTGATAATAGCTTCCACTCTCGCGGGCATACGTACAATCAGGTGCTGGAAGGTTTCTTGGAGAATGGCAGCCCATTCTTCACGGAGTGCTCGAGTGAGGAGAGGTATGGATGTCGGTCGGTGAGGCCTGGCACAAAGTAGGCGTTCCAAAACGTCCCGAAGGTATTCTGTAGGATTCAGGTCAGGACTCCGTGCACGCCAGTCCATTACAGGGATGTTACAGTCTTGTAACCACTCCGCCACAGGCCATGCATTATGAACAGGTGCTTGATCGTGGTGAAAGATGCAGTCGACATCCCCGAATTGTTCTTCAACAGTGGGAAACAAGAAGGTGCTTAAAACATTAATGTAGGCCTGTGCTGTGATAGCTAAACAACATGTGGAGCAAGCCCCCTCCATGAAAAACACGACCAAACCATAACACCACCGCCTCCGAATTTTACTGTATGCTCTAAACAAGCTGGCAGATGCGTGGCTTATGAGGAGCCGCTCGACCCAAGTTTTCTCACCTCCCACTTGTATCCTGATGAAGTTTGGAATTCCTGTGTGATGGTGTGGAATGATGTCTGCCTATTACACATTACAACACTCTTCAACTGTCGGCGGTCTCTGCAGTCAACAGACGAGGATGGTCTGTACGCTTTTGTGCTGTAGGAGTGCGGAAATCTCGCGTACAGACGTATGACACAAATGACACCCAATCACCTGACAACGTTGGAAGTCCGTGAGGCACGCGGAGTGCTCCATGCTACCCAAATGCTGCCCAAAATAATGGTTGTAATGCTCTTTGATAAACGCCTTTATCGAAAAATCCAAAGCATATTCAAGTAACCACAGTTATCATTAAAAGTTAAGAGAGAAATGCAAGAATTGTGTGTCTTCCATTCCTTGGCAAAGTGTCATATAAGCTCGCAAATCTTTTCAGATCACACAAAATAAGATTGTTCAAAATAATAAATCCACTGAGGATTGGCATAAAAATTCTGACATATACAAACCCACATGCCCCTGTTCGTGCTTCTACGTAGGCCAAACAGGGAGAAATTTTGCAACCCGCTACAAAGAACATACGGATGTCTTTGGACTCAAAAGGTAAGTAAGTACACTTTTGCATCACATGTTGCTCAGCATGAACACACTGTTGGCGATATCAATGACAATCTTTCTGTGCTACACATTACTGAGGAAGGAATACACAATAACCTCCTTGAACAATTAGAAATTTATATCCACACAGTTACACCAAAAAATCTTAAAGTAATCATAAATGAACAAACTGAGTCAATACAAAGCCTTTTCTTCCAGAATTTCCAGGATATCTTGGCACCAAAATAGCAAATAATGGCACTAATAACACATATTCATCTTCCTGCATGAATCTTGTTCTTCTCGGCTTGTAACGACTGTGCTATTGTGTAACTTACAAAAAGCCTCTTAATTATGTATTAAATATTCCGCTGTATCTGTTTACCTTCTGTATAACAGTTAATCCATATTAAAAATTTTGTTGCCAATATAAAGACACTTCTGCAGCTAGCAAAATTTACTGAAACGTAAAATCTGTACTAGTAATATTTGTACCATAATACAATATATCTCCTGCCAAAGACCATTGTATAGTAAAGTGTAATATCAATCATATCCATATTCTTTGTAAAAACGTCAAGTAATTACATTCCGTGAATCAGTGTAAAACCAAGTGCAGCTAAATGCTGTTTATATTTGTGTACATAGCTTAATAATGAATGTTATAAGAAGCACTCTGATATAGATACCAAAAGGCAGTGCCCTGTAAGTAACTAAAACATAAAAAACTTTTGGGTTCGTAAATGATGATGATGATGTTTGGTGTGTGGGGCGCTAAACTGTACGGTCATCAGCGCCCGTACAATGTCCCAATTTTTTTCCACAGTCCACTTTAGCCATTATCACGAATGATGATGATGGATGATAAGGACAACACTAACGCCCAGTCTCTCGGCAGAGAAAATCCCCAACCCAGACGGACGGGAATCGAATTCGGGAATGATGATTATGAATGATAAGGACAACAATAACGCCCAGTCTCTCGGCAGAGAAAATCCCCAACCCAGACGGACGGGAATCGAATTCGGGACCCCCTAATCCAGAGGCAGCAACGCTAGCCACTAGACCACGAGCTGCGGACAGGGTTCGTAAATGTTTCGTTACCGATTACCAAATTTCCGTCATTTCCACCAGCACGAGCACTGCATCTAGCTACACTTGGTCCACATTATAATGTTTTTATTACACCTGCCTGCAGTGGCTCGAAAACATATTCAAGGCTGAATAAATCGTGAAAAAACGACTGGTTGCATATTTATTACAAGATAAATCGCCAATTGCCAGATGGTAGTCGTGTCACCCGTCAACAAACTCCGAGTGTCAACGTAACTGGTAAACAGAGAGTCCGAAAGCGCGGCTAGAGCAAACACAATGCCGAGAAATAGCAACACGAAAATGCAAGGGATCGTAGACCGCATGAACAGGGATCAGGCAAAAGGATCCAAACATCGGGCTCCAGGTGTCAACAATGGAGTTACGACGGGCATCCCATATTGATTTACACTTCGTTTTCTCTCGTGATGCGCCATTTGATTCATTATTACTGTTAGACGTATGTAGTACATTGATGTAACTGTAGGTGGCAGGATAGTCAGTAAACCGGTAATCCCTGAGATGTACTGCCCAATTTCTCAATTGCTGTCGTCACGTGAGCGGACAACACAGAGTGTGATCACCAAGGTCAGCTCTGGACGACGTGGTTTCTTTGGAAGGAGGGTGTAAACATTGTGGATATTCCCAGGCTATTGGTGGCAACGCGTAGAGAGTGTGTGCCGTCACAGAAAATGTTCTTCCAACCAACAACGCTCGTCGCCATACGAGTCAGAAAAACACGTCTGTCATCGCAGAAATGGGGTTCCAACTACTGCCACGTGTTCCAATTACCACCGGTTCCTGGCTGTAATGAAACGTCTGCGCGGACATATTTTTGTAAAATTCCGGGAAATACAAGCAGCTGTCCCGCGGTTGGTGCGATAGACTCAAGAAAAGTCGTTGGAGAACGGCCTACGTAAGTTGCAGGGAAGAAGTTAGGAGAGTACGGTGGGCGTAGCAGCAGTGCTTCTACGACTTGTATGGGGACTAGCGTTGTCCTGTTGGAAGAGCGGTTTTTCGTGACAGTATTCCCTCTCTGCGCAGTGTCACTAATAGCTTCCTAGCCACCCTCCTTCATCAGAAACATCATCGCTCAGGGCTATCCTCGAAGATCACACTCCATTTTGTCTGCTCACCGAATGGAAAATTGGGCTGGACTGTGCAGGTTCTGCCGGCCGGAGTGGCCTTGCGGTTGTAGGCGCCACAGTCTGAAACCGCACGACCGCAACGGTCGCAGGTTGGAATCCTGCCTCGGGCATAGATGTGTGTGATGTCCTTAGGTAAGTTAGGTGTAAGTTTTTCTCAGTTCTAGGGGACTGATGACCTCAGAAACAAGTCCCATAGTGCTCAGAGCCAGTTTTTAGTGAAGTATAATACCCATTATATCCATTTTCTTTGTATAAACATCGAGTATTTATATTCTGTGAATCAGTGTAAAACCAAGTGTAGCTAAATACTGTGTATATTTGTGTACATAGCTTAATAATGTGCGTTATAAGAAGTAATCTGTTATAGATTCCACAAGGCAGTGCCCTGTAAGTACCCAAAACATAGAAAACCTATGGTTTTGTAAATGATGATGATGATATTTGGTTTTATGGGGCGTTCAACAGTAGGGTCATCAGAGCCCGTACAACGTCCGAAATTTTACACAGCCATTGTCACTAATGATGATGATGATGATGATGATGATGATGATGATGATGAAATGGTAAGGATAACACAACCACCCAGTCCCTGGGCAGAGAAAATCCCCCGCCCGGCCGGGCATCGAATCCGGGACCCGTAATCCAGAGGCAGCAACGCCAGCCACTAGACCACGAGCTGCGGACAGGGTTCGTAAATGTTTCGTCACCGATTACTAAATTTCCGTCATTTCCACCAGCACGAGCACTGCATCTAGCTACACTTGGTCTACAATATAATGTTTTCATTACACCTGCCTGCAGTGGACCGAAAACATATTCAAGGCTGAATAAATCGTGAAAAAACGACTGGTTGCATATTTATTACAAGATAAATCGCCAATTGCCAGATGATAGTCGTGTCACCACATTGACAGGAAGAAATTTGGAAATTGTTCATTTTGGGACATGAAATACTTTTTGTAGAGAACAATACAAATCCGTTCTTGAAGAAAAAAAAAGAAAAAGATGCACCACTCACTCTGCTACAAAGAAACATGAACTGTTCCAGTGTCAGTCCAATCACGAATCAAAGCATCTCTTGTAGCTTTGCACAAACTGTCGGAATAAGCGTTGTGTACGACGACACGTGGCGCCCGTGAACAAACACCGAGTGTCAATGTAACCGGCAAACAGAGTCCGAAAGCGCGGCTAGAGCAAACACAATGCGGAGAAATAGCAACACGAAAATGCAAGGGATCGTAGACCGCATGAACAGGGATCAGGCTACCGCTGGCATGCGACTGACGCCGGACGCTGCATGGGTAAACCAGGATAGTTATTATTCCAGAGGCCTTGACCCTTCATTTCATATGCAGAGATTTCATACGGACAACCATTAGTCTGGCACAGTAGTTGACAGCAAATGGCTCATAGGACACATAAAGGAACCGACCATCGGCTCCACGTGTCAACAATGGAGTAACGACGGGCGTCCCTTATTGATTTACACTTCATTTTCCCTCGTGATGCGCCATTTGATTCATTATTACAGTTAGACGTATGTAGTACATTGATGTAACCGTAGGTGGCATGACAGTCAGTAAAACTGTAATCCCTGAGATGTACTGCCCAATTTCTCAATTGCTGTCATCACATGAGCGGACAACACAAAGTGTGATCCCAATGGACAGTCCTGGACGACGTGGTTTCTTTGGAAGGAGGGCGTAAACATTGTGGATATTCCCAAACTATTGATGGCAACGCGTAGAGAGAGTGTGCCGTCACAGCCTCCAACCGACAATGCTCGTCTCCATAAGAGTCAGAAAAACACGTCTGTCATCGGAAATAGGGTTCCAGTTACTGACACACCCAAACTATTCTCATGACGTGTCCCAATTACCACCGGTCCGGGGTTGTAAAGAAACGTCGGCGTGGACATAGTTTTGTAAAATTCCTGAAACTACGGGCAGCTGTCCCGCGGTTGATGCGATAGACACAAGAAAAGTTGTTGGAGAACCTCCTACGTAAGTTACAAGGAGGAAGTTAGGAGAGTACGATGGTCGTGGCAGCCGTGGTTCTGCGACTCGTATGGAGAATAGCGTTGTCTTGTTGGAAGACCACTTTTTTGTGTCGGTATTCCCTCTCTACCCAGTGCCACTAATCGCTTTCTCGCCACCCTCCATCCACAGAAACAACACCACTCAAGGCTGTCCTCGAAGATCACACTCCATTTTGTCCGCTGACCTAATGACAGCAGTTGGAAAATTGGGCTGGACGGGCAGGTTCTAGTGATTGTACTGCCACTTAGAGGTGTATCACGTTAAGGATTAGTCAAATGACGCACCATAAGGGATGGGAAAAATGTGTAAATTAAGATGGTCTCTGTATGATTTAAACCGGTTACCACAAAAAAAAAACACCATTTGCAATCTAGACTGCTTGTTTTTCTTACATTTCTGTTGCTCCAGTTATGACTTCAAATCCTTGTAACTGAAGTTTGTCGATGTGTCTATAGTTTCATACGAAACAACTTTCGTTTCACGAAACGTGTTTCACAGCCCAATGTCGTCGTGTTGTAAGTAGGCAACGTTACGTAGCGCTCTGTACGAAAATCACTGGCTGTGCTGTGTGCAGTCTGTGGCTAGTTTGCATTGTTGTCTGCCATTGTAGTGTTGGGCTGCGGCAGCTGGATGTGAACAGCGCGTAGCGTTGCGCAGTTGGAGGTGAGCCGCCAGCAGTGGTGGATGTGGGGAGAGAGATGGCGGAGTTTGGAAATTTGTAAAAATGGATGTCATGAACATGTATATTATGACTGTTAAGGTAAATACAATGTTTGTTCTCTATTAAAATCTTTCATTTGCTAACTATGCCTACTAGTAGTTAGTGCCTTCCGTAGTTTGAATCTGTTATTTAGCTGGCTGTAGTGGCGCTCGCTGTATTGCAGTAGTTCGAGTAACGGAGATTTTTGGTGAGGTAAGTGATTTGTGAAAGGTATAGATTAATGTTAGTCAGGGCCATTCTTTTGTAGGGATTTTTGAAAGTCAGATTGCGTTGCGCAAAAAAAAATACTCTGTGTCAATTTAAGCACAGTCATGTATAAATATTTCTAAGGGGACGTTTCATATGTCGACCCTTAGGCGAGGATACCTCACTGGAATCTTCTGATTTTTTTCTTGTAGTTTGTGTATTTAGTGTAGCTTTTGTTTATTGCTAGCGCGTAATTATAGAGAGAATTTCCTTGGTAGTTGTGGTTTTTCATTGTTGCACAGTAAAACAGTTGTGGCATGCATGTAGATTTGCACCAAGTATTTCGCAGCTGCGCTTGCAATTAACTAGATATTATTTTCAGTTCTATGTTAATGTGTTCTCTTATTTTTGCTCTTAAAATTGTGTTTTTCTGTGTTATCCTGTGAAATATTGTGACAATAATGGCGTGTGAAAAACGTAACACTAGGCTCCAAAGTAAACTGAGAAATAATAGTGACGACGAGCGTAGCTTATCAGCACCACTGTGTAATGAATTAACAAATATTCAAAGTAGTAATTTGGTAACTGTGCATAGGGAAATGGAGCGGGCGTCAAATAATGGTGTAAGCAGTGAAACAATTAGTGAACAATCGGTCGGCAACAGCTCGCCTCAGGAATCCGAAATGACAGAACACAATATTGCAAATACTGTAGACTTAGGTTTTGGGTCCTCGCCGTTTTCTCAAATGAGTCAAGACACATTTTCTGCTTGTCAAAATGTGAATGTTGCCGGTGAAAATGCACTGCCAAAAATCATAGAGAAACAGATTCCAGACACTAATACATTATTATTGCAATTAATGCAACAAATGGGACAAAATCTTCAAAAGTTAGACACAATGGAACAAAATCTTCAAAAGTTAGACACAATAGAACAACACTACTTCTTCAAGACTGTATGGAAATCCACTACTTCTGTGTGCAATTTCTTTTACTAATGAGACTTTGTGAAAAAAACCCTGTAATTCCTATTATCATGAATGATCAGGACTATCTTTAAAGACTGTGAGAACATTTTAGCTTTTGACCAACATTGTATCAATAAGTGTGTGTATTTGATTTCTTTGTTATTGTAATTATGAAAAATTTTATCAAATAATTATTGGCCACTGCCCAAAACAATTTGTAAAATTTTTTGTGGGGAGCATGGGGGCTATGTAAGTAGGCTGTATATGTTTTCTTATTGGCAACGTTACGTAGCGCTCTGTACGAAAATCACTGGCTGTGATGTGTGCAGTCTGTGGCTAGTTTGCATTGTTGTCTGCCATTGTAGTGTTGGGCTGCGGCAGCTGGATGTGAACAGCGCGTAGCGTTGCGCAGTTGGAGGTGAGCCGCCAGCAGTGGTGGATGTGGGGAGAGAGATGGCGGAGTTTGGAAATTTGTAAAAATGGATGTCATGAACATGTATATTATGACTGTTAAGGTAAATACAATGTTTGTTCTCTATTAAAATCTTTCATTTGCTAACTATGCCTACTAGTAGTTAGTGCCTTCCATAGTTTGAATCTGTTATTTAGCTGGCAGTAGTGGCGCTCGCTGTATTGCAGTAGTTCGAGTAACGGAGATTTTTGGTGAGGTAAGTGATTTGTGAAAGGTATAGATTAATGTTAGTCAGGGCCATTCTTTTGTAGGGATTTTTGAAAGTCAGATTGCGTTGCGCAAAAAAAAAAAAATATTGTGTGTCAATTTAAGCACAGTCATGTATAAATATTTCTAAGGGGACGTGTCATATGTCGACCCTTAGCCGAGGATACCTCACTGGAATCTTCTGATTTTTTTCTTGTAGTTTGTGTATTTAGTGTAGCTTTTGTTTATTGCTGCGCGTAATTATAGAGAGAATTTCCTTGGTAGTTGTGGTTTTTCATTGTTGCACAGTAAAACAGTTATGGCATGCATGTAGATTTGCACCAAGTATTTCGCAGCTGCGCTTGCAATTAACTAGATATTATTTTCAGTTCTATGTTAATGTGTTCTCTTATTTTTGCTCTTCAAATTGTGTTTTTCTGTGTTATCGTGTGAAATATTGTGACAATAATGGCGTGTGAAAAACGTAACACTAGGCTCCAAAGTAAACTGAGAAATAATAGTGACGACGAGCGTAGCTTATCAGCACCACTGTGTAATGAATTAACAAATATTCAAAGTAGTAATTTGGTAACTGTGCATAGGGAAATGGAGCGGGCGTCAAATAATGGTGTAGGCATTGAAACAATTAGTGAACAAGGAGGCATTATCGATCGATCGGTCGGCAACAGCTCGCCTCAGGAATCCGAAATGACAGAACACAATATTGCAAATACTGTAGACTTAGGTTTTGGGTCCTCACCGTTTTCTCAAATGAGTCAAGACACATTTTCTGCTTGTCAAAATGTGAATGTTGCCGGTGAAAATGCACTGCCAAAAAGCATAGAGAAACAGATTCCAGACACTAATACATTATTATTGCAATTAATGCAACAAATGGGACAAAATCTTCAAAAGTTAGACACAATGGAACAAAATCTTCAAAAGTTAGACACAATAGAACAACACTACTTCTTCAAGACTGCATGGAAATCCACTACTTCTGTGTGCAATTTCTTTTACTAATGAGACTTTGTGAAAAAAAAAACTGTAATTCCTATTATCATGAATGATCAGGACTATCTTTACGGACTGTGAGAACATTTTAGCTTTTGACCAACATTGTATCAATAAGTGTGTGCATTTGATTTCTTTGTTATTGTAATTATGAAAAATTTTATCAAATCATTATTGGCCACTGCCCAAAACAATTTGTAAAATTTTTTGTGGGGAGCATGGGGGCTATGTAAGTAGGCTGTTTATGTTTTCTTATTGGCAACGTTACGTAGCGCTCTGTACGAAAATCACTGGCTGTGCTGTGTGCAGTCTGTGGCTAGTTTGCATTGTTGTCCGCCATTGTAGTGTTGGGCTGCGGCAGCTGGATGTGAACAGCGCGTAGCGTTGCGCAGTTGGAGGTGAGCCGCCAGCAGTGGTGGATGTGGGGAGAGAGATGGCGGAGTTTGGAAATTTGTAAAAATGGATGTCATGAACATGTATATTATGACTGTTAAGGTAAATACAATGTTTGTTCTCTATTAAAATCTTTCATTTGCTAACTATACCTACTAGTAGTTAGTGCCTTCCGTAGTTTGAATCTGTTATTTAGCTGGCAGTAGTGGCGCTCGCTGTATTGCAGTAGTTCGAGTAACGGAGATTTTTGGTGAGGTAAGTGATTTGTGAAAGGTATAGATTAATGTTAGTCAGGGCCATTCTTTTGTAGGGATTTTTGAAAGTCAGATTGCGTTGCGCAAAAAAAAAAAAAAAAAAAATACTGTGTGTCAATTTAAGCACAGTCATGTATAAATATTTCTAAGGGGACGTTTCAGTGTTAAGCTAGCCTTTAGAAACTATCCGTTGCATGAATAGCCCTTTGCGACAGCCAGTCCGCTTAGTAACATTCCCCTCTCGTTCATAGAAATTCACCAGCGATTGTACGTACTGAGACAATAAGAAACACGAGCGAAACTTGTCGGTTGTTTCCCCTGTCGGGTTAGAGACTTGGAGCCGCCTCACACCTCGCGGCTGGTGAGAATGGTAATCAAATGGCCCCACAGAGTGCCGTACGTCCGGCAGCCGGCGTGAATAAGCCAGGCTGCGACCTCTGAATGGGCGGCTGCGGGACAACAAGGGGCGATGTACGACACCACAGCAGGGCCAGTGAGCCGGGCTCCTGGTTCCATCCTGCTGTCTCGGCGCGGCGTCCGACTGTTGTGTCACCGGTAGCAGCACTCCCTAGGGGCAGCAATGCTGCCTTTTGTGTAGCCAGGCTGTTTCATAGTAACTGGATACTTTAACAGCTCCTGCAGTTGCAAAAACCGCCATTTGAAACAGAACTGTTTCTCAGTCTCTCCCTCGTCGCTTTGTATTCCAGCTAGTACCATCTTTTCAAAGAATAGCTCTTCCCTTTACGATGTTTCAGGAAAGTATTTGGTATCACTAGCGAAAGCAGTCTTTCTGCCCTCTCATTCGTACTGCAGAGCCTGAAATTTTCCACCACTTTGCCTTTTATTCCTACTACAGTGCTTTCAACCTCAACATTTTTAAAATTTACTTCACTGTCTGGTCCCATGAAATGCATGAGCTCAAAAAGATTTGGAAGGAGTACTTTGAAAAAATGGTTCAAATGGCTCTGAGAACTATGGGACTTAACATCTATGGTCATCAGTCCCCTAGAACTTAGAACTACTTAAACCTAACTAACCTAAGGGCAGCACACAACACCCAGCCATCACGAGGCAGAGAAAATCCCTGACCCCGCCGGGAATCGAACCCGGGAACCCGGGAACCCGGGCGTGGGAAGCGAGAACGCTACCGCACGACCACGAGATGCGGGCGAGTACTTTGAAGATCTGTTGAATGCCGCCAAGCGGGTAACTAACAGCGATGGAGAGCCTAAGGCAGCAGACGATTATAATAGTGGGGAAATTGATGATCTAACTTGGAATGAATTCTGTGATGTGAATATAACTTGTGGAGGGGAAAAACTACAAGTGGTAGAGAACTTCAAGTACCTGGGAAGCGTGATTGAAAGTAAGGAGGAAAACGCAATGGAAATAAATGAAAGGTGCAGAAAAGCAGGGCAGTTCTACAAATGCATTAGGGGGCTTATTTGGAGCAAGGAGGTGCCACAGAAATCCAAGGGAATTATATACCGAACCTACTTTGTCCCCATATTGGCATACGGAAGTGAGACATGCGTAATGCACAAATGCGACAAAAGTAGAATACAGGCTAGCGAAATGAAGTTCCAGAGGAGCAGGTTGGGTGTAACAAGACGAGACAGATTGCGAAATGTGTATGTGAGGGAAAGACTAAAGGAGGAACCAGTACAGGACAGGATAGAAAAATCAAGACTGCAGTGGTATGGACACATGAAGAGAATGGATGAGGGAAGAATTTCAAAGAGGATGTTTGATCTGCAACTGGAGGGGAAGAGGCCCAGAGGAAGACCAAGGGATAGATGGGTGAAGGGAGTGGAGGAATGTGTGATGAGAAGAGGAGAGAACTGGACGAAGGTGGAAGAGGGGGAATGGTGGAAAGACAGAACACGATGGAGAGGCTTGTGTTCCCGACAGACCCAGCCAGTGGCTGGAAACTGTAGAAAGATGATGATGATGACTTCACTGTCTACGTATTGAGGTTCCTGTTCAGTTCCATAAAACAGTTTCAGAATATCGTCATCGTCTGCGTGTAATGTTGGCAGGTATACTTCAACTACAGCTCTTGACTGTTGTTTCCTGATTTTGATAAAAGTAATCCTATCGCTAAACTGTTCTCAGCAGCTCGCTCTGTGCCATGCTCACTCCCTCTACATTATTTCCTTGCTGTTTGGACTACTCGCATATAAAAATGATTGTGAATGTATGCAAAATTTTGTTTACTGACAATATTTATCTTCCCGAAACAAAGACAGACATAAATTATGCTAAACAAGTTTTGATTGTAAACCGTAAACAACTAAGAGTTGGTTTAAAACTGCAGTGCACAAATACCCCGGGCGGCAGAAGTGAGTCACGTACTCTGGCCCTAAAAATGTGGATAACGCAATCTGAATTGATCTGACGCTGAGTAGACTTTGACTTTTCAAATCGAACGGAAGATTCTACAGGTGCAGCTGAGAGCATTTGGGATCTGTATGGCCTGACAAGGCCAGAGCAGCAGTACATTACCCTGTTTGTTTCGTGCGGCAATGTAACTTGCAGCTGGCGAGATGTGTGCTGCAGAAGCGGCACCTGTGAATCGATCACGGCCACAAAAAAAAATGCAAAATCTCATGGTCTAGCGGTCAGGCAGACGGATCGGAATTTACTCTCTACCAGAACCCTGGAATTACAGTAGATTTAAATGTGTGACACACCCGTTCGCTGGTCATGCCAAGGACCAATTTGGCTCACTTATACAACAGAGCACACAAGGATACCAAACGTCAAGATTGGTAAACCAAAAACGAATAAGTGTTCCCTCGGCAAACGAGTAGCCCGAAACGTTTGAAGTCACACTGTTGGTACAGTAAGAACTTCACCACAGGCTCCCCAGTCTAAACTACTCATAAGTACAATGAGTCTCAGGCAGGTCCCAGGACCAAACCACACATGCCAGAGCTTCGACCAGAAGTCTTCTTAGCAGACCAAAGCCAAGCACCCGAAAAAAAAATCAATATTCCCGCAAAGTGCATGAACGACACCGCCTTCTCGCCGTCTTGAGCCAATCATAGGGCTCTAGAGGCGCTAAATCTCCCCTCCCATACAACATGACGAACTGCTGTCGAACCAGGGCAAGAGTTAAAAAACCTGCGTCTCTGGAAAAAGACGTTTTTTTTAAGTTTTCACAGAGAGGGAAGACGTTTTTCTCCGATGTCATGTCGCTTCACATTTCAGCAAGTGAACAGATGCAATCTTAAAAATATTTATCTAAATCGCCTGTGCCTTGGAGCTTGTTAGTCCTCGCTATAAGGTGTAATAAAGATTCAATATCTAAACATTTCTCAGACGCTCGACTTTCTTATATAACCGAGGCGGCTTATGGAAGTACGTGAACACAAAACTTGTGAAATTTTATTACATGTGGCCCCGCACACAATGCCCGGTTTATGACTCCACTGTCTAGATGCATCCCTTCAGTCCGTCGCCTGCAGCCCAGCCTTTGGCTGGTGCCAATGCAGGGATGGCAGCATTGTTCTGCTGGAGACCTGTCTTGACAAGTGGCTGCTCTGTCTGCCTGTATGGCTGTGGGCCTGTCCAGCAAGATTTTCGCACGAATGAGCTCACCGTCAATTGCTTCCAACTCCAAACATGACATTTCTCTGAGCTAAGAACCATAAAATACCTCATGCGTTTAGTGCCCTACCAGGCTCCATCAATGTCTGCTCAGGACATTAACTTTCTGAAATCTCACTCAAGGTGTGTCAGCTTGTAATAAAATCTTTAATAATTTTCCTTATACAAAAAACAGGTGAGAGAGTAACTTGTCCTCTCTCTCAGTATTATTCCATCATCCTACCCAAATCTTTTCCCGTCCATTTTACTTCACACGTACTATATGTCGCCTTTCTCTTTGAACATATTATAGTTTACCAACAAGATGCTGCGACTCATACAATTATACCTTTTCGTTAGTTTTCCTATATTTTTCCCTTGATCACCTTCACCTGATATATAGAATGGGAAACGCTTGACAACATAGATTAACGTTGCATTGCCTTCTGCATCCTCATGCTATCGCTTCTTAGAACACTTTCCGCCTCTAGAAGTAGTTTCTTAGCCCTAGGGGAAGACGGTGCTCTACATCTCCATCCGATCCTCCGTGTGTTTTGTCATGGCCGTTACATAATGACTGTTACCTTTCATGGTGGAGATCTTTGGCCAGCGTTGTGTACGATTTTTGCGAGGAATATACGCTAAGCCAAGATATCACTACGGTAGTTCAGGTCCAAAGTCATGTATTGTCACGACAATTATGTGAATAAAATCGTCCTGATCACCAAACAAGTTCACTTCTTGATGATTTCCACCAACATGTTGGGGAATGTCAGTAATCTTACTTGTGACAGTTACTTATGAAGACAAATTTAATTCTTGACTTGTAAGCTGACAAGCCGATTGGGAACAGGTTCTAATAGTGATACTAAATCTTGTTTTGGAAGCTCAAAATTTATGTTAATATCTGATGATGGCAGTACCCGAAATGGCTAAATAAGAAATTTATTTAGCGATCCAGACGGTTTTATACACAATACAAATAATGGTCGCGGACTCGTAAACGGAATTTATTCCCTTACTAATATACATGCATACCACTTATAAGCAACATACTCACGATAGCTTGCCCGCTCTCTGTGTACATCAGTTCGTTTCTCACACATGACCATCTGCTGGCACTGTCAATGGTCTCGTAGCTTGCACTGACCTTTAGCTCCATCGGAGTTGTACGGGTGAAGAATATGTAGATAGAAGTTAATAAGTAACATTTTTCCTCTAGCATATATTCTATGCACTGCCCCACAAATTTGTGACTTCTTTTAATGGGCTACTCCCCCCACCCAACCCCCACCCCACCGCGACCAAGATAATGCAGCACCTCGATTCCAGATCAGAAGAACAGAAGAAAACATCGTTAGTGAGGCTGGAGACTGTGAGAACATGGATAATGTCAAACCACTCACTAGCCATCTCCTGGATAACAATACCAGTCAACAAACACCAAAAAAGTCGACTGGCGAAATATTTCGTGTAGTCGCAAATTATCGCACAAGTGTAGGAAAGAGTATCGTAAACAACATATTAATAATTATGACCAACAGAGTATGAGCGTTGGTGTTAGAGGGGGGGGGGCTTTTAAATGTAACAGTTTTATGTTTTCTTGTATAACTCGAAAACCGTGGTTGCTAGAGTAAATGTTTTTTCAGTGAAAACTGGAAAGCCATTAAATTTCCAACAAAAACGACCTGTTCATTTTTGCTGCAGGAGTAACAGTCTAAGCGTTGCAGCTGATGGAAAAATATCAGATTATTAAAAACGTTGTTTTAGCCTCACAAAATTAATGTTTATCATTAAATGACTTTTATTAAATACAAATATTAAATATGTGTACCACGTACATGTGCAACAGAGTAGTATTAAGGGATACATAGTGTGTGGGGGTGTAGTAGGTTGGCGTCTTGCGATTTTTCCATCCCTTGCTATGCGGAAACTATTAGTCGTAGAGAAACAATGAATAGGACATTTTCTCTAAGAAATTTATTTCGTTCAGGTTGTTGCTGGAAGTACTTATATAACAAACCGAGTTTTAGAATTATTCAAGAAAGACATAAGAATTTGATCTCCAGATGCCCCTTGAGGTTGCCCGCTGCCCCACCTCCCGCCCTCCAACACTCATAGCCCATTGCTCAGAATTTATCGTATGTTGTCCATGGCACTCCCTCCCATTACTGTCGAAAAGTTTGCTACTACACACATATTTTTCGCTGACTGGACTAAACCGTTACGCTAGTGTCATGCGAGTGGATATTGAATTTCATACTAGCATTTGAGGCCTTCTTGGCGGGTATAAGCCGGCTGAGCTGTTCTCGCTCCTGTTTTGATACCAACCATTACAGGCAGATGCTGGAGGAGTGCTGCCTCTGTGATAATGGGAAGCAGAAATTGTGTGCTGGCCAGAGACTAGAATCCATAAATGGAACGAGATGTTGATATTTAGCGTTAGACATTCGATTCGTTGTTGTTGGTGACGTATAGATTCTATTTTGCACCACATGTAACAGTTTTATTAGAAATTGTTTATGATGTTTCCGAGTAAGTGGTGACGACAATTGTCGTGAATAGAACTTTCGGCTTTCTTTCAAAGGCTCTGCGATACTTATACAATTATTATGTCAACAATACGTAAGAAAAGCCATCGTAGGCTTACTGGCTACCATGGCATGTAGCTCAAAGGTTCACTAGCATTGTTCATGAATGAGCTCTTCGTCATAGCTGTTTTTAAATTTTATATGGCTACTGTATAAGTGTATTCAGCCTTCGACATCCAAACTAATAATAAATCTGTAAGACTGTCCTCTGTTTGTCCGTTTCAACACTCTCCTTCAAAACTGGTACACGAGTTGTCATGGGGTTTCGCCGATAACCTGAGCATAGCGTGGGGCACCGCACATGCCTTATTTCATAAATAACAGATTACGGAAAAATATTTTAACTGAAACTTATATCGATACTAATATTACAAATTCGAGTGCTATACTGTCCCGTTTTCACGAATAACCTGCTGAACCAATTTTTATGAAATTTGGTAGGAAGATAGCCTGAATCCTGAGGAAGAACATCGCCTACTTTAGAAAGCGACTAGTACATGCTACTTATATATTTGAATAATATTACACGAATTAGGGGAAAATATTTACATTTGGGTAAGCTATTTACTCTTTGACTTGTAACCTTTACAGTATTGGTGAAAATGATTTTCTTAGTTGATATGGGCTACATGATATGTTTCCAAGTAATTAATATAGTCCAGAATGATATTTTAACTCTGCAGCGGAGAGTGCGATGATATGAAACTTCCTCGCAGATTAAAACTGTGTGCCGGGCCGAGACTCGAACTCGGAGCCTTTGCCGAGTTCGACTCCCGGTCCGGCACACAGTTTTACCTGCCAGGAAGTTTCATATCAGCGTACACTCTGTTGCAGATTTAAAATCTCATTCTGAAAACATCCATCAGGCTGTGGCTAAGCCATGTCTCCCGAATATCCTTTCTTCCTGGAGTACTAGTTCTGTGAGGTTCGCAAAAGAGCTTCTGTGAAGTTTGAAAGGTACAGGCAGAAATGAAGCTGTGAGGACGGGTCGTGAGTTTTGTTTGGGTAGCTCTGTTGGTAGAGTATTTGCCCGCCAAAGGAAAAGGTCCCGGGTTCGAATCTCGGCCCGGCACACAGTTTTAATCTGCCAGGAAGTTTCATTGACTGTAGTGCTTATACAGAATTTAATGTATTTAATCGATACTTCCACACTATTTGTTGCATGATGTACTGCTATTTCAATAGCATGATGCACAGATGCCCTCTCTTGCCATTCCCCATTGTAGGCAATGCTTGGCAGCGACACTGTGCATGCCAGTGCATTGTGGATTGGGGTAGGTTGAGAAGGGGAAGAGGCTGGGGTTGGGGGGTGGTGTGGCGGGAAAATCACGAGATATGCTCACCCTTACAGGCAGACGCGTGGGAGCAGTTGATGTTATCACATGCACAGTACCTTAGTTACCATCACCCATCATAACAAAACTACTGATGTGTGAGCACAGCTGCTAGTAACAGCTAGCACATAATAAATCTGAAGGACATATATTGAAATTATGGGTAATAATATACATATACAGTAGTTTAATAACTAGTGTACAAATGTAGCAAATGCAGCAAATAACAATGAAATTACAACTTTACATTCCATAAATGTAACAACGAAATTATTACTTATATTCCCTAAATGTCTCTGATGCACTGCATTATATTATTCTCTATACTACAGTCTCACTTTATGCTAACAGTGCAGAAACTGTGAACGGTACCTACTCTGTCAGATGGGTTTTGTTCGTTAATAAGTCTTTCCTTCCACACGGTACATGCAGTCTAACGAAATATGGTTTCTTCTTCATCATCTTCAGCCGACAACTATACCCACGTAGTGTTATAAGTCAAAGCGCTCCAAATATAGAAAACGGTATGCAATGTGCTAACAACGCACTCTTGCGGTGAGTAATACAACTGCTACAAGCTTACGTATATTAAGAGGTAAATAACTATAAGATCATATCAGGGTTAGCACGCACGTTGAACATTGGCTGCTGTTTAATACGTCTTTTATATTCTATCGAGGCTCTAATAACTACACCGTACAGGCATGCTGCTTCCTTTCCTCACATCGTAGTACCTGTACTGGTATCAAAGTCCGTAGCTCTCTCCCATTATACCGAGCGAGATGGTTAGCACACTTGACTCGCATTCGGGACGATAGCGGTTAAATCCTGCGTTCGGCCATCCTGATTTATGTTTTCCGTGATTTCCCTAAATCGCTCCAGGCAAATGCCGGGATGGTTCCTCTGAAAGGGCTCGGCCGACTTCCTTCCTCCTCCTTCCCTAATCGGATGAGACCGATGATCTCGCTGTTTGGTCTCTTCCATCAATCAATCCAATCTCTCTCACTATATTCGACACTTCATCACAAGTTTACATTACCACAGCCCCTGTAGCACTACGTAAGAAGCTCCACAATTTTTTTTTCCGAAAGAAGTAAGTATTACGTCCAGTATTCGTTCATCGTTAGGATTCAAGAATGCAGTCCATAATGTAAGCGAATAGGAAAAGGCCAAAGCGGACATTACTTGCAACACAAAATCTTTTATTCAATATGTTATACTAGATTTCTCCTTACAAGCTGTCGTATACATCTTCGTTTTAACCATAAAGTAAGGATATCTAACTTCGGCACGGATTTTATTTTCAGCGTTTGGGAGTAAACCTGACACCAATGTATCATAATAAAAAGAATCAGTTCGTTGGAATAACGCATTACGAGCTTCACAAAGCTTCTCTAGATGAGGCCACTTAGAAACCTTATTATCATTAACTTACTGCTTTGGTTTAGAATAGATAGCAAACCCAAATCTATTTTTCCCTATGTGTATACAATATGGTACTTCTTTCAAACTGTGTATGATACGTTCCTATAATTGACAATACATTACCGAAATTCAACATTTTAATGATGTAATTTATTGTATAGAAATGCAAATCAAAGTTAACATGCAATCATTTAGTATTTATTCCAATGAACACCACGTAAGTGACTCCTCGGAAATAAAATAGCATTCTCTTACATCGCACCAATCCGCGAATAAAATTTGCTATGATATATACATTAATGCAGAAGTAAATGCGAAAGAATCAGCTTAAAATCTGATAGGTTCTGAGTGGCTTAACAGTAACCGTTATACGCTGAATGTCATTTATCGTCAAAACGATGGTTGCTGAGCAGTTTCTGCCTTTGGCGAGTACCTTCCCGGATACTTGTTTCTGAAATTCTGAAATTTGCAACAGGCTGTTAAGAAATAAATTAGTGATGATTTGAGAATGGGACGTCAGGCACACATTCATAGATTTCTATACGAGCGTATTGTAAGAAAAACAACGGGACATCCACAGGAAAGATTATCTACAGCACGAGATGCTGCCCCAGTTATTGAGTACAAGTGAAACTATGACTTCCATACACCAATGAAAAGATCAGAACCGGTATGAATATGGTTGTCAGTATAATACAAAGGATTTGTCAATAACGTCCCGTGCAGATGGATGTCGACATGTACTCCAATATTTCGGTATTGTTATACTTTTATTGTCCTGCACTCCCTGTTTTGGTCGTTTAACACCGTCTGTAACCTACGTGAAGAGACGTTTATATGAATTATTTCTAATATGGAATATAATTTCACAGGTAATTACTTTTATAATACTTTTCATTTTACTCGTAGTACAGAATAACATTAAACCATTATTACAACAGAGACGGAAAAGAGAATAATCATTGGTAAAGAATGAAAGGAACACTTACGTTAAGAATAAGTAAAATATTTTTTCAAGATAGATTCCCAAATTAAGTGACTACTTATATTTTGCAAGACTTCCGTAATTCCATTAAAGCGAATGCCGTGATGGTTCCTTTGAAATCGGTGGCGTCTATTTTCTTTTTCATCCCTGCCCTGTCAGACGTACAGCTCCGACTCGAATTCCTTCGTTATACGGTGGGACGTAAGAAAACACGTAACCTTCGATTTTTCAGTGTATTTCCTGTTAATCGTGTCATTAATCGAGCGAGGTGCCGTGGTGAGGGAAATTCTACACTCAAGTTAAAAAGTAACATAAATAACAAGGTAGAAATGACTAACTGCAGTACGAAAATGGACCAGTAAGTAAAATCTGCAAAAATTCTTATTTTTAAGTTCGCTATGTGTATTGCAGTGTGTGATAAATCAGCGAGACTCCACATATAGGCGGTTCGGGCGAAACCCAACACAACTCATTGCAGCGAACGGATGACTGCTGAAAGGAACAAAGCAAAACGCACGGAACGGCAAAGTCAGGAATGTCCGTCCTGTTGCATACAAGAAGAGGTATGTTGCAGTAATTACGAAAAAATTTCGCTACTTTTCAAAACCTGCAGACGAATTGAACAATATTTACATCAGGTGTCGTTACCTGTTAATCATACCAATCAACAAGCGCTTTCGTAACGGAAACGCTTACTTTAAACACATTTCTACAGAGATATCAAGAAAAGCTGTCATGAGAATCTCTTATGAGGCAGATGTAACTGTGGTGTGAATATAGGGATATTTAACGTAGTTACCGATATTTTTATTCCAGTCCATACAGCCGCTTAAAATTCTTATGTTATTTTCGGCACTGAAAAGGTTACCTCGACCTGTGCCCAGAATGATAACACAAAATCACCACGGGAATATAAGATGACAAATACCACATTGGTTAATGAGTCAAAAATCGCAACAGTTCATGAAAGGCTAACAGATTTCCTTAATCGCATATCAATAAGCGTAGCACAGTAATCACAATAATGGAAGTATCTGATGACATCAAATAAAAGCTGTAGAAAAACGCGAAACAATCATTTGAATGCTGACATTACCAATGCATTGTGCACTGTTTACGATGTATTGCTTTTGAAAAGGAAACAGCTGAATTTCCCTAGGCGTAAGAGACAATAGCTACCTTAGAAGCAGAAATCAAGAGAGTTCAATCAACTGCTATATTATTTTCTTCCCGTATGTCATTGTCATTTCATCTATGTTATATAGCTGTATAGACATATGCTGACGATATCCACCTACATGTAATTGTCAGTTCTATAGTTTAGTTTAGTTTAGTTATGTCATGTCCCGTAGATCATTTTTACGATTATTTTATCGACATGAAATTTTCAGTTCTACACATGCAACTACATTGAGAGGTACAACATTTTTTTTATCAGTTATACCATTTCAGCCATGATTAGTGACCTCAAGACTTGGGTTTCAAACGAAACCGTAAGAAGTCTCACGTGACTCTCATGTTACACCGTCAAATGTTAATTAAACATTTTAAACATGCGGTTAATCTTATTTTTTCTTATATCACGCTGCACTAAGAGTAACAGATTTCGGCGAAATTACCTTTCAGAATCTGACCTGAAAAGAGCAGTCTATAAAATAATGCAGTAACTTTCTGTTTCGCATACATGAAAAAAATTATTCAGAAACATGTATCGATATAAATTAAAACATAAACTACGCCAATTATTAGTCCTAATCGATATTGGCCTTCAGCTATCAAACACACATCACGATAGCTGAAATAAAAAAATCAAGTAACCCAGCAGCTTGCATGTAACTATAAAACCTTTTTCCATACCCATCATAAATTCAGGCAAAATTCCATGTAACAAACCACCCACTGACTTGCGTCTGATTCAAAATCACACTGCATCGAAGTAAAGATAAAGCTTTTTCACTTGTCATTGCTGTTGAAATATATGAGATTTCTTTCACTGACCAAGAGCGAGGTAGTATCTCTGTCAAATTCTCAACTTTCAGCATGATCACCTCATCCCTACATATTGCGCTCCTTTGATTTTGCCAAATCTTCTGCTAACCTTACCTATTGATTCTCGCTGTCCTCCATGTGATTCTGCCAGCCACTCCTGAGTAATTCTGATCGGTGTATTGTTTGTTATACCCTAAACCTTCCACGTCTAGTTCCTAAGCCACCTTCCCCATTCCTCTCTGTTTTCTTCTCCGATCACGACTGTCACATCACAGTTACATATTTTTCACCTCTCAGCTAAATCTCCATCTTCATAAATAAAATAAGACAAGAAAGCACAGGTAAATGGAAGAATATGGCCAAGCGTACAAATGTCTGTCAAATTTCGTGTTTCGGAAGATTCTGTGTTTCGAACTTCAAGGAGAAGCAGGGGAAGGAAGTTAATTAAAACTATAACGTACCACCCAGATCATTACACCTGAAACAAAAATATAGGTTGTACCTAAAGACGAGAACAGAAAGCGATGATGGCCTGTTCAGAGAAACGATATCAGTAATCGCCTGAGATAATTTAGGAAAACCAATAAATCAGAACTTTGGAGCATTGGTCTGGAATCACAACTCTTACTACTGACTAATCATTGCACGTTACAGACCGGCACCTCTTACACCACTGTCTCATGCATTGCCTTTGTGAACTGCAGTAAGATCTTCGCATTCCTAAGTACTTATGCCAATTTCCGTCATATTACTGTTCCTGTCATACTTTTCTTTTTACATACAACCATTCAAATTCACTACAAAATTTATATCATTACAAGCAGGACTAACATGTTTCTTCATGAATGTATTGAAATTATAGAGCCTTTATACGTATAATAGCATGAAGGATAAAGAGAATCTTTCTGAATGACTTTTAAAACGTAAGAGAAATTCATAATTAGGTATATCATAAATTCTGAAATGGGCTTTCCCTCTGTGGATAAAGATAGATTAGTGACACTGACAGCAGTGTACAATTGCAGCTACTACTAATAAAATTACGGGCTCGTATGGTTCTATGAGCATTATAGGCACTAATAGGACAAACGACTGTCGCTTAAGGAATTGGTGGTCTGCGTGAAGAGTTTGACAGAGCACTGAAAGACCTGAGTCGAAACAAGGCCCCGGGAGTGGACAACATTCCATTAGAACTACTAACGGCCTTGGGAGAGCCAGTCCTGACAAAACTCTACCATCTGGTGAGCAGGTGTATGAGACAGGCGAAATACCCGCAGACTTCAAGAAGAATATAATAATTCCAATCCCAAAGAAAGCAGGTGTTGACAGTTGTGAAAATTATCGAACTATGGGGTTAATAAGCCACAGCTGCAAAATACTAACGCCAATTCTTTACAGACGAATGGAAAAACTAGTAGAAGCCGACCTTGGGGAAGATCAGTTTGGATTCCATAGAAATACTGGAACACGTGAGGCAATACTGACCATACGGCTTATCTTAGAAGCTAGATTAAGGAAAGGCAAACCCACGTTTCTAGCATTTGTAGACTTAGAGAAAGCTTTTGACAATGTTGACTGGAATACTTTCTTTCAAATTTTGAAGGTGGCAGGGGTAAAATACAGGGAGCGAAAGGCTATTTACAATTTGTATAGAAACCAAATGGCAGTTATGAGGGGCAAGCAATGGTTGGGAAGGGAGTGAGACAGGGTTGTAGTCTCTCCCCGATGTTATTCAATCTGTATATTGAGCAAGCAGTAAAGGAAACAAAAGAAAAATTCGGAGTAGGTATTAAAATCCATGGAGAAGAAATAAAAATTTTGAGGTTCGCCGATGACATTGTAATTCTGTCAGAGACAGCAAAGGACTTGGAAGAACAGTTGAATGGAATGGACAGTGTCTTGAAAGGAGGATATAAGATGAACATCAGCAAAAGCAAAACGAGGGTAATGGAATGTAGTCGAATTAAGTCGGGTGATGTTGAGGGTATTAGATTAGGAAATGAGGCACTTAAAGTTGTAAAGGAGTTTTGCTATTTGGGAAGCAACATAACTGATGATGGTCGAAGTAGAGAGGATATAAAATGTAGACTGGCAATGGGAAGGAAAGTGTTTCTGAAGAACAAAAATTTGTTAACATCGAGTATTGATTTAAGTGTCTGGAAGTATTTTCAGAAAGTATTTGTATGGAGTGTAGCCATGTATGGAAGTGAAACATGGACGATAAATAGTTTAGATAAGAAGAGAAAAGAAGCTTTCGAATTGTGGTGCTACAGAAGAATGCTGAAGATTAGATGGGTAGATAACTAATGAGCAGGTGTTGAATAGGATTGGGGAGAAGAGAAGTTTGTGGCACAACTTGACTAGAAGAAGCGATCGGTTGGTAGGACATGTTCTGAGGCATCAAGGGATCACCAATTTAGTATTGGAGGGCAGCGTGCAGGGTAAAAATCGTAGAGGGAGACCAATAGATGAATACACTAAGCAGATTCAGAAGGATGTAGGTTGCAGGAGATGAAGAAGCTTGCACAGGATAGAGTAGCATGGAGAGCTGCATCAAACCAGTCTCAGGACTGAAGACCACAACAACAACAGTTCTAACTGCAGTTCAGACAGGCAATGTATGAGGGAGAAGTAGAAGGGTGGCGGTATTTACGATTACTCAGTAGTATAATGTTCCCAGACCACCGCTGCAAAGTTAGGATTTGAATGGTTTTCCTAAATTATCTAATGCGTTTAGTGTGGTGGTTCCTCTGGACGGGGCATCGTCGTGTTCTGTTCTCGACTTTAGATACAACCCAAACCCTTGTTTCAAATGTAATGATCCGGACAGTACGTTAAACTATTGAGTAACTTCCTTTCTCTGCTTTTCCTTTTTGTTCGAAACACAGAATCTTCCGAAACACGGAATTTGACAGACTTTTGTACGATTGCCTACTTTCTTACATTAATTTACGCTTTATAGTCTTAGCTTATTTTGTTTATGAGCGTAGAGCTTTAACCGGAATGTGATATTTAAATACCTGATGTGATAGTCGTGATTGGAGATGAGAACCGGTGCCGTCGCAATATGTTATGCGACAACATTTACTGCAGTAACCCACATCGCAATACAGCCCGCAGTATTAGAGCCGGAGGCTGTGAAGGAGACAGCAAGTTGCGTCATAGCGATGAGTCGTTCGCACCTGTCGCTACTGCTAGCCGTGAGAAACAGTCTCTATGTCACTTAGTAGAGGCCGTATATTCAAACCCCATGTGAATCTGAATAAACTATACTAAATGTAATTAAATCTTGTTCTAAATGGGTACGCTAGTTTTTGTTATTCGAGAGAAGACTGTATAAAAAATTAGCCTTCTAGCCTCCGGAGTTGGAGAAAATAACTTAAAAAGTCAAAACCCGACACTTAAGGAATTAAACTTAGTTAGGAACGATAACACTTTCTCTTCTGGTATCATTTGAAAACATAACCAGAACTCTCGGTGTGCAGAATTATTTAATTAAGATTTAATTACAAACCTTTATTATTTTTCGTTTTCACAATATAAAATTAAGACAAAATCAAATTTGTGTCTTATATTGTTGTGGGAATATATGAGAGTGAGTGAGAGTGTGTATGTGGGACATACGTTAAATTTCAAGATTAATTTTACATAATACATCACGTAATCATAGTGTGGAAAATACATTTATGCCCACTTTGCTGATGACGTATGTCTAAGTGTACTTGTTTTTGTAAGGAGACAGCCAGAATATGGGTTTAAAGTTTTATATATTTATTCCAAGATTAATTTTCTTTTCGTTTGGTTTTATTAAACATTACATTAGTATTTGCATGTTGAATTGACGTAAATGCATCTGTGAATAGTGATTGAAGCAGGCCCGTTTTGGCGCGAGAATGATCTCGAGCAATTCTTCTGATTTTCCAGCCAAAACGATTGGCCTATCAAAGTTTAGCAGATCGCTCGCACTGCCAGGTAGTTATAGGCTGTGGAAGGAGCAGCACTGAGGAGCCGCTGGGTAGCTATTGAACGGGCAGGTCAAGTTGAATGTGTCCGTCTGCATAATGTCTAAAATGAAGAAGTTATTGGACTTTCGGGTCCAGATTGTGTTGCCGTAGGAGTAATTGCATTTACGGACAGTTTTGTGAAATTTGGAAGTTCTAGAATTGTTTTGATGGAAAGATAAACGTATGTGAACTTTCAGTCTTTGCAAAATTCCGCGTGACATGTTTCGTATCCTTATATGGAATATTTAGGGAGCAAATTTCTTTAATAGAAATCCAGTGAAAAGGACTGAATGGGAAACTCAGATATAGTACCCGAGTATTGACTGTGAAATCGCGTTAATTCCTCGGGTTGGACTTAAAGATACTTAAGGCCAACGTACTTCTGGCTGCCTTGCGCGTGTACTGGGTTGCACGAACTGTGAACTGAGCACAGTGATGTTGTTCACTTATTACATAAGGGCTGATGGCAGGTATTCTCTTTTTTGAACTGAAATGGAATTAAAAAATTCGTTTCAGAATTTTGGCACTTTACTGAGAGGACGAAGCAACCACTTTCCGCCCGAAAGTTATTTTAAGAATTTACAGGATAACTTGCTACAAGAGTTTACGCAGACTTGGCAACGTAAATGGTGACGGCGTTTTCTTCAACGCTGCTTTTACGTCGTCAGCGCAGTACCTACGCATGCAGAGAAACGGGCTGGTGATCCGCCGCCGTACTGAGGTAGGTGGAACTTTTGCAGTGAGCAGCACGACGAACGAGGAAAACTTTATAACGCGCCCCGCCGCTAACAGAGTGCAATTTGAAGGTCGCGTAGGAACTAGAGACGTGGAAGGAATAGAGTATAATAATTAAATTATGCACCGTACAGAATTACTCAGCAGTAGCGGGAAGGATCGCATGGAGGAGGTAAGCAGAAGTTCCGCAGCTTTTAATGAATACCGTCGTATTCCTAACTTTCATTAAAATCGTTCTAGCTCGTACACCACCAGACATACAAAGATAAAAGTAGCATGAGTATACTACAGATGAGCTATACAACACTTTTATTACAGTCTTATGCACAGTAACAGGTATTGAAATTATGTCCGTACATTATACAGGGTGTTTCAAAAATGACCGGTATATTTGAAACGGCAATAAAAACTAAACGAGCAGCGATAGAAATACACCATTTGTTGCAATATGCTTGGGACAACAGTACATTTTCAGGCGGACAAACTTTCGAAATTACAGTAGTTACAATTTTCAACAACAGATGGCGCTGCAAGTGATGTGAAAGATATAGAAGACAATGCAGTCTGTGGGTGCGCCATTCTGTACATCGTCTTTCTGCTGTAAGCCTGTGCTGTTCACAACGTGCAAGTGTGCTGTAGACAACATGGTTTATTCCTTAGAACAGAGGATTTTTCTGGTGTTGGAATTCCACCGCCTAGAACACAGTGTTGTTGCAACAAGACGAAGTTTTCAACAGAGGTTTAATGTAACCAAAGGACCGAAAAGCGATACAATAAAGGATCTGTTTGAAAAATTTCAACGGACAGGGAACGTGACGGATGAACGTGCTGGAAAGGTAGGGCGACCGCGTACGGCAACCACAGAGGGCAACGCGCAGCTAGTGCAGCAGGTGATCCAACAGTGGCCTCAGGTTTCCGTTCGCCGTGTTGCAGCTGCGGTCCAAATGACGCATACAAAATTCAAACGCGGCAACCCCTCAGCGCCGCTACCATTGCTGCACGAGAGACATTCGCTAACGATATAGTGCACAGGATTGATGACGGCGATATGCATGTGGGCAGCATTTGGTTTACTGACGAAGCTTATTTTTACCTGGACGGCTTCGTCAATAAACAGAACTGGCGCATATGGGGAACCGAAAAGCCCCACGTTGCAGTCCCCTCGTCCCTGCATCCTCAAAAAGTACTGGTCTGGGCCGCCATTTCTTCCAAAGGAATCATTGGCCCATTTTTCAGATCCGAAACGATTACTGCATCACGCTATCTGGACATTCTTCGTGAATTTGTGGCGGTACAAACTGCCCTAGATGACACTGCGAACACCTCGTGGTTTATGCAAGATGGTGCCCGGCCACATCGCACGGCCGACGTCTTTAATTTCCTGAATGAATATTTCGATGATCGTGTGATTGCCTTGGGCTATCCGAAACATACAGGAGGCGGCGTGGATTGGCCTCCCTATTCGCCAGACATGAACCCCTGTGACTTCTTTCTGTGGGGACACTTGAAAGACCAGGTGTACCGCCAGAATCCAGAAACAATTGAACAGCTGAAGCAGTACATCTCATCTGCATATGAATCCATTCCGCCAGACACGTTGTCAAAGGTTTCGGGCAATTTCATTCAAAGACTACGCCATATTATTGCTACGCATGGTGGATATGTGGAAAATATCGTACTATAGAGTTTCCCAGACCGCAGCGCCATCTGTTGTTGAAAATTGTAACTACTGTAATTTCGAAAGTTTGTCTGCCTGAAAATGTACTGTTGTCCCAAGCATATTGCAACAAACGGTGTATTTCTCTCGCTGCTCGTTTAGATTGTATTGCCGTTTCAAATATACCGGTCATTTTCGAAACACCCTGTATATATATATATGTCGCTTAGCTTTAGGATTTAATTGCCACATTCAGTACCGTAAAATATACCGTTATATCCAAGACATACGGAAATAATCAGGACTGCCGTTTCAAATATACCGGTCATTTTCGAAACACCCTGTATATATATATATATATATATATATATATATATATATATATATATATATATATATATACAGGGTGTTTCGAATATACCGGTCATTTTCGAAACACCCTGTATATATATATATATATATATATATATATACAGGGTGTTTCGAAAATGACCGGTATATTTGAAACGGCAGTCCTGATTATTTCCGTATGTCTTGGATATAACGGTATATTTTACGGTACTGAATGTGGCAATTAAATCCTAAAGCTAAGCGACATTTTCATTTTTTCAAAGCGAAATTCCGTCAGTTTTCCTTACCTTATTGCAATCTGAGTTAAAAAATTGACACCTCATGCTCTACGAGTAGTTACGCGACGAGCGCCACTCGGAAGCGCGTTCGGTTTCATTATGAGAAAATAATCGCAGTGCTTTTAAATAATCATTCGTTAAATTTTCGGAATCGGTCTGTGTATGAATACTTTGTAATTTTTGCTCAGCTATTGGGCTGATTGATTATTTTGATAGAATATGGTTTTGAGGCGAGTGCTCTCATTTCCTATAACATCATTGTATATCATGCAATACAACACCTGCACCATGTAGCCTTCATAACAGATTGCTTAGCGTCACAAAGAGACAGCGACTAGACGTCCCACACTCTACTTCTCCTACTTCCTGGTGATGCTCAACGATTTATTTTGAGTGCTGCATGTTGCTAATATAGCGTTGTGTAAAGTACTGATCAACATGTGATAGGAGGCCATTTGTGTCGAAGCTATTGGTGACACGTAAAGAATAAGAACTCCTCCGTCTTAGTAAGAATTAATTCTCCGTTAAAATAAAGGAATCACTCTCCGTCTACGTATGAAACTGTGTTGCTCGCTTGTTATCTATTCTGTTTGAGACAGTTTACCTGGTGGTGTAAGCTCATGTTCATAGCCCGCTGAATGTGACCGTTATTTACAGTGTCGCGAATATTCCGTGATCTAGAAGTGTCGTAACTACACTTCTTTTAAGTATAAAAACTGATGTGTAAATTTCGTGCATTTGGAATTTAACTACTCTAAATTGAGCTTAATGAACTATAAATAATTAATATCTCAACGTAAATAGTAACTGTCTGTGATATACTGAATAACTTCATCAACAATCAATTACAGTGGTCAACTATCGCTTATTTATACAGAAAATTTACGAATGAGTACAGTTTCCTAACTCCAAATTACAAAGCTTGTCTTAGCACTACAGTTGAATCTTACCTGGGCAACGCTTTCCTATGGTTCAGTGTCTGAAATTAAACGCTGAGATGCATGTTCCTGAAAGAAACCACTGCGCAGCTAATATCCTTCGGATTTACTGTAGCTTCCACCCCATAAGGACTGATATACTGCCGAGAATATAGCTGACTGATCCCACCACAGTGCAGAACTTGTCAGCAAAGTTACGTTATACCTTCAGTGAGAAGAAAGCTTAACGGACTGATGGCTAATAAATGAGGAAGTTATTTCGAAAAGAAATTACATTCTCTTTTAAACAGACAAACCTTGAATTACATTAAACTGAGAACTAGATCTTCCTTTTTCATTGCTGTATATTATGAAACTAAGTCACGCAGAAACTAAAGCACATTCCATACACGAAATTTCCTATTTATTATCCTATTGAATTGCGTTTATAAAACTGAGGTAAGAAAAAATATTCAGTACAACGAACACCAGAGTGTTAATTTTAAAATGGCTTCTGAACTATAGATAATCCATCGGAATTTTGTCTTTACATTATAATAACTCGCTGACGGTTAAATGTGACCAAAACAGCTTGCATTAGCAATACAATTAGCGCTCGCAGCAAACAAAAACTCTACCCTTTCACCTCATTGCAATCCTCTATGTCCGCAATCTAGACTGCTCACTCTCCTACCATTTACAACACGCTACCGCTCGCAGAAAAACGACAGTGACGTCATCAGCTCCTCAAACAACCTCTGAAAACCAAAGAGGTGCATGTCGGCAATGTGTGCAGGTATACAAAAACGCTCTGTAGCAAATTTTACAAACGAAGCTGCCATTTCTCAAAATATAGAAAGCCTAAACATATTGTACTGTATATTCAGTGTAATAATATGTTTGTATGAAGTTTATCTACACAATTGTTTCTTGAACATTTTCTTGCCACCCTTCATAACAGTGTTTTCAAGAACGTGCAGATTGCTGCAGTATTGTTGTAACCATTTACGGAAGGGAAAGAAACTGGTATTAAATTTTCTTCCACAGTAGATAGTATTTGCTTGCCCATGTGATTACGGTATGACTTCTGCTGACGGAAGAAATGAAACTGCTACTAAATTCTTCTCCCTCAGTTGATAGTATTTGCTGGTCCAAGTGCTTACCGTATGATTTCTGCTGACTCAATAAATCAATATCAAGGGTAAGTAAAGAGCATCAATAGTTTTTTATTTCATCCTCTTTCAACGAACGTGGGTGGCTCAGACATTCTGCACGATCACACATCAAGGTATAAAAATAACAATAAATAAAGTACAATTAACTCGAAAAGCAGCAATAAATGAAACAAAAACACATGTAAAGCATGCAACGGACGAGGAAAGGCTAGAGAAAACGGCGGAAGCTGAAATATAATGATAGTAGAGAGTACTGTATTTTAAAAATGGCGAGTGGTTTCTACTACGGCAGGACACGTGCTGCTGGCTGGTATTACGGTGTCCCTCTCCTTCTATCCATCTTCGTGCTTCGTTCATAGCTATCAATCGTAATTTAATTTAGAATACAACTAAGGACGAAATAACTAATGCCACGCAAGATGAACAAAGTGAGTGACCGTTACAAAACATTTTCGCGCAAACATCAGTCCAGCTTCCAAAGTGAAATCGCCTCTTACTAAGTTTTCCCTTCTTCCACAGGATGACCACAGTATTTACGAAAAGACTATGTAACATCAGTATGACCTTACTGTAAAGTTGTTTTTGTAATGCCATTTAGTCTGAAGATAAGGTATTCCCTCGAAACATGTCGCTAACTAATGAATAATACAATAGTTGACAAAGTTTGCGAGTGGTAGCGGTAATTAAAAAAAAAAAAAAACTTTAAAAACTTTTACGAAACTATGTAACTTTCGCAGGCAAGTGCTCTATAAACTGAGCTACCTAAGCACGTCTCATGACCTGTCCTCGCAGCTTTGCTTCTACCAGTACCCTGTATCCTAGCTTCGAAACCTCAAAGCATTCTCCCCTCGAAACTTGGGGGAATAGTACACCTGGAAGGAAGGATATCGCGGACACATAGCTTAGCCACAGCCTGGGGTATATTTCCAGAGCGAAATTTTCACTCTGTAAAAGGGTGTGCGCCTTGGTTAGCTCAATTGCTAGAGCTCTTGCCTGCGAAAGCAAAGGCCCCGAGTCATGGTCCGAGACAGAGTTTTTAATCCACCAGGAAGATTCATATCGCCGCACACTCTGCAGCAGAGTGAAAATTTCATTCTGGAAACATTCTCCAGGCTGTAGCTATGCCATGTCTTCACAACATCCTTTCCTCCTGGAGTGTCAGTCACACAACTCTCGCAGGAGAACTTGTGTGAAATTTGAAAGATAGGAAACGAAGTGCTGTTGGAGGTACAGATGTGCAGAGGACACGAGTCGTGCGTGGGTAGTTCAGTTGGAGAGCATTTTTTCGCGAAAGGCAAAAGTCCTAGGCTCGAGTCGCGATCCGGCACACATTTTTAACTGCCAGGAAGTTACATATCAACGCTGGAGAATGTTATTTCATTCTGGTATACGTATGGCGTTGGCATGTGTAAACTACGTTAGACCTATTAGATAACGGTAAAATAAGATATTGGGTATTCAGTAGAAAGTGTATCATGACTTTTATATAATTCAGGTTTTTATACTGTACTTTATATTGGATCTGCCCAGGTGCGAACACTAATATTTGCGAGATTTTTGCTTTATGAGTTTTAGCTGTTGCAGTGTGTACTTCTTTTCTTAATTGAGGGCTGTCG
Organism: Schistocerca cancellata; assembly: GCF_023864275.1. Classification (NCBI taxonomy): domain Eukaryota; kingdom Metazoa; phylum Arthropoda; class Insecta; order Orthoptera; family Acrididae; genus Schistocerca; species Schistocerca cancellata. The sequence continues at coordinate 99,755,251 of NC_064626.1, forward strand.
TGGTACATCATAATTCTCTCCAGCTTTCAAAAACCGTGACAAATTCTAAAAGAAATATTATTAAAAGGTGAGAAGTTTATACATGATTTTAAAAGCTATGAAAAAGAAATATTTCGTTTACACATAAAAATTAGGACTGTTGCTTTTTCTTTTCTAAATTAATATCAGATGGCTGAGAGATGAAATACAGAAATATATACATTTACAAGAAATACCGCAAGAAAGATGACATTTTTCTGAGAGACAGCACTGCACTTTCACTTACAAGTTAAAGAACTTGCACTGGGAGAAAAGATTTGGTGAGAGGAGGATATTGTGGGTTAGCAGTATGGGTAGAAAGCTACAGGGCTCCGTTAGGAAGGATAAATATAGCGGCGGACCTCATTTCTCTGAGAGAGGTAGTCGGGTGAAGTTGCTCTGCGATACAGTGTGAAGAGTGTGTGTGTGTAGGGGCAGAGGTATGAGTTTGTAAAGGCGCGGCAGTACATTGAGATTGATGATCAGAGGGAAAACTATAGCATTATTGGAATCTAGTTTGCTGATATGAGTAAGTGTTCTATGATGTCAGGAGAGCTCGGAAATTGATGAGATGAAAATCGACATGAGGGTGGGTCACCGGATGCCGAAAACAAGGCGGAGTCCATGATGTTCAGGGATTTCCAAGAACATACAATTTAGGAGTGAGGATATGCATACGTGTGGAGGACAGTGGTGAGGTGTGGTACCCGAGTTTGTCCATTTAGTAGCTTTAGTAGGTGGTAGCATCCCTGAATGTGGAAGTAAATAGGAATATAAAGAAAGGGAGGAAGGTCTATCTATTTAGGAAGAGTAATAGAAGACAGATTTCAGACTACCTAACAGATCAAAACGAAAATTTCTGTTCCGAGACTGACAATGTTGAGTGTTCATGGAAAAAGTTCAAGGGAATCGTAAAATGCGTTTTTGACAGGTACGTACCGAGTAAAACTGAGGGACGGGAAAAACCCACCGTGGTTCAACAACAAAGTTAGGAAACTACTCCGAAAGCAAAGAGAGCTTTACTGCAAGTTTGAACGCAGACAAAACCTCTCAGACAAACAGAAGCTAAACGATGTCAAAGTTAGCGTAAGGAGGGCCGTGCGTGATGCGTTCAGTGAATTCGAAAGTAAAATTCTATGTACTGACTTGACAGAAAGTCCTAGGAAGTTCTGGTATTACGTTAGATCAGGAAGTGGCTCGATACAGCATATCCAGGCACTCCGGTATGATGATGGCATTGAAACAGAGGATGACACGCGTAAAGCTGAAATACTAAACACCTTTTTCCAAAGCTCTTTCACAGAGGATGACGGCACTGCAGTTCCTTCTCTAAATCCTCGCACAAACGAAAAAATGGCTGACATCGAAATAAGTGTCCAAGGAATAGAAAAGCAACTGCAATCACTCAACAGAGGAAAGTCCACTGCACCTGACGGAATACCAATTCGATTCTACACAGAGTACGCGAAATAACTTGCCCCCCTTCTAACAGCCGTGTACCACAAGTCTCTAGAGGAACGGAAGGTTCCAAATGATTGGAAAAGAGCACAGGTAGTCCCAGTCTTCAAGAGGGGTCGTCGAGCAGATGCGCAAAACTTTAGACCTATATCTCTGACGTCGATCTGCTGTAGAATTTTAGAACATGTTTTTTGCTCGCGTATCATGTCGTTTTTGGAAACCCAGAATCTACTCTGTAGGAATCAACATATCAACATGGATTCCGGAAACAGCGATCGTGTGAGACCCAACTCGCTTTATTTGTTGATGAGACCCAGAAAATATTAGATACAGGCACCCAGGTAGATGCCATTTTCCTTGACTTCCGGAAGGCGTTCGGTACAGTTCCGCATTGTCGCCTGATAAACAAAGTAAGAGCCTACGGAATATCCGACCAGCTGTTTGGCTGGATTGAAGAGTTTTTATCAAACAGAACACAGCATGTTGTTCTCAATGGAGAGACGTCTACATACGTTAAAGTAACCTCTGGCGTGCCACAGGGGAGTGTTATGGGACCATTGCTTTTCATAATATATATATATATATAAATGGCCTAGTAGATAGTGTCGGAAGTTCCATGCGGCTTATCGCGGATGATGCTATAGTATACAGAGAAGTTGCAGCATTAGAAAATTGTAGCGAAATTCAGGAAGATCTGCAGCGGATAGGCACTTGGTGCAGGGAGTGGCAACTGACCCTTAACATAGACAAATGTAATGTATTGCGAATACATAGAAAGAAGGATCCATGATTATATGATAGCGGAACGAACACTGGTAGCTGTTACTTCTGTAAAATATCTGGGGGTATGGGTGCGGAACGATTTGAAGTGGAATGATCATATAAAATTAATTGTTGGTAACGCGGTTACCAGGTTGAGATTCATTGGGAGAGTCCTTAGAAAATGTATTCCATCAACAACGGAGATGGCTTACAAAAATCTCGTTCGACCTATACTTATTGCTCATCAGTGTGGGAAACGTACCAGATCGGGTTGACGGAGGAGATCCAAAGAAGATCCAAAGAATAGCGGCGCGTTTCGTCACAGGGTTATTTGGTAAGCGTGATAGCGTTACGGAGATGTTTAGCAAACTCAAATGGCAGACTCTGCAAGACAAGCGCTCTGCATCGTGGTGTAGCTTGCTGTCCAGGTTTCGAGAGGGTGTGATTCTGGATGAGGTATCGAATATTTTGCTTCCCTCTGTTTATACCTCCCGAGGAGATCACGAATGTAAAATTAGAGAGATTTGAGCGCGCACGGAGGCTTTCCGTCAGTCGTTCTTCCCGCGAGCCATAAGCGACTGGAACAGAAAAGGGAGGTAATGACAGTGGCACGTAAATTGCCTTCCGCCACACACCGTTGGGTGGATTGCGGAGTATAAATGTAGATGTAGAAGTATTAGTTTTAGTCTATTGTGGGTTTTCTGTCAGATGGTTAGTAGGTGGGGTTAACATGTTAATTGGCGATAAAGCTGATTTTGATAAGTGAACGTTGCAAGGCTATTGGTAAACTGTTGAAGCTGTCTGCCTCCTGATTCCCAGTTAGCTGGAACACTTGGTCCTCCTGCTGATTTCCTGTTGTCTCGACCGTAGCTGGTAAAAGACTTCGTTTCGTGTGGCAGGGCTATCTGGTAGCTAAAAGAATATTTACAGTAGACAACAGGGAAATTCTGCAGACCAGGGGGCAGAGAGGGCTGGTAAAAGCTTAAATATGTTGTTCGAAAAACACAATGAAATGCGAGGTAGCCTGCTACCATGCAAAAACGGTCACTCCGCCCATAATTAAGCCAAATGTAGGATGAAAATATCTTGCTGCAGGTCAAGACAACTAAAGCAAGTAACTGGAACATAAACGAGCTTCTTTACAACACGGCCAGATTCTGTTTAGAAAGAGACGTTAAAGTGGTTAGCATCCAAGAGAACTGAGATTATTGAAGCCATGGCAGGAGCAGCACAAACAATTCGCAGAGAAAGCACGCCCAGCTTTAACACGCCTACTGATCGGGACGCTAACGGCTGCATCACTATGAAATCACAACCGAAATACTGAGGGCTGCAGCCGATCGAAGCTGCACTAACTCGAGCTGCGCGCCCCCGGCTGCTCCCAAGAAGAGGACGCGCGCAAGCAGACACGAAAATCGCTGCAACACCTGCGGTAGTGAGGATGACGACCTACTCCGACCGAGACCTGCGGCCGACTGAGGTGGCGACCCCCCCCCCCCTAGTATGCGTCCGCCAACAGAAAAACTGCCCCGTGTCCAACCTAACCAGAGTGGTAGTGACGATTTGTTCCGACCAGCGAAGCCAGACCTTATAGCTCAAAGGCTGGCGGCATTGAAAAGGTGGCAATTCTGAGAAGAGCGGGTTGGTCTAATGGTCGACGCGAAGTCGAATTTGCAAGTAACGGTTGGTTGAATTTCCGCGATATTGTAAAATATCAGGAATAATTAATTCCGGAGTCGGTAAATGATTCCGTTCTCACGAGATGACAATGCTCTGATAGGCAAACCCACGCTTTTAGGGAATTGCTGGCAAAAATTTGTTTGATATCATTTATTTCGTTATTAATTCCATCGAATTTTGTAATAATAATCAGATCAGCCCGTGATCTACGTCACTCAGTTTGAAATTCTATGCTGAATCCGAATCTACGATCGGAAACATAAATTATGTTGTATTTAATTACTCTCTGTTTGTCAGGAAGCTAGGCTAATTAATAGGGTAAGAGGGATGTAGATGGTGAGGTAAATGTCATGGAGACGAAAGATGCAGGGGATTCGCCTATAAATATTGCTGGGTTTTGGAAGGGTTCATCTTGAGAAGAAATTGGTTATACCATCAGGTAAGGTGGTTGAGACTGATTTGGAGGGATCGTTCGGATTACTGCAGTGTAGAGCAGAGTACGTTTTATACTTCTTTATAACTTCCTGTTATTGCATCTCCATCAACCCAAATGGAAGGGTGGGGTGGGGGTGGAGGGGGGGGGCAGTAAGTGGTCATTCAACCTTCAGGCAAATGGCAAGTAAAGCCGTGACGATTAAAACACTGAGCTATTTACAAGTGAATTAAAAAAAATTTCTAACAGATAAAACAAATACTTTTTTATATACAAGAGACCTTGATTTCTTCCATTTCACTTTAAAACAGCAATAATAAAAAGGTAAAACGAAAAACACTAAGAGTACATTTAAAAAAAATGAAAAAATGGCTTGTAACGCTGATCTAAAAAGGAAGCACTTCACGGTCGATGAACCGGAAGGACCTATGCTGGGGAAGTTCGTTTGTTGTTGACGGGGAGAGGATGTGGCGTTGAGGAAGGTGGGGGATGTGTAGTATCAGAGGAATAATAGTGGATGCTGCGAGACGAGGAACGAATGGTTGGAGGAACCCTGATGAATGGGGTGGGTGGATTGCATGGAGAGTACAGTGTATACGTGTGCAAGGGGACATGTAAAATTATTGATGATGTGTTTTTATAAGCACCAAAGTCACTGTGAGTCCTTTAGGTTACACAATACATGCACTTACATCTACATCTACATCCATACTCCGCAAGCCACCTGACGGTGTGTGGCGGAGGGTACCTTCAGTACCTCTATCGGTTCTCCCTTCTATTCCAGTCTCGTATTGTTCGTGGAAAGAAGGATTGTCGGTATGCCTCTGTGTGGGCTCTAATCTCTCTGATTTTATCCTCATGGTCTCTTCGCGAGATATACGTAGGAGGGAGCAATATACTGCTTGACTCTTCGGTGAAGGTATGTTCTCGAAACTTCAATAAAAGCCCGTACCGAGCTACTGAGCGTCTCTCCTGCAGAGTCTTCCACTGGAGTTTATCTATCATCTCCGTAACGCTTTCGCGACTACTAAATGATCCTGTAACGAAGCGCGCTGCTCTCCGTTGGATCTTCTCTATCTCTTCTATCAACTCTATCTGGTACGGATCCCACACTGCTGAGCAGTATTCAAGCAGTGGGCGAACAAGCGTACTGTAACCTACTTCCTTCGTTTTCGGATTGCATTTTCTTAGGATTCTTCCAATGAATCTCAGTCTGGCATCTGCTTTACCGACGATCAACATTATATGATCATTCCATTTTAAATCACTCCTAATGCGTACTCCCAGATAATTTATGGTATTAACTGCTTCCAGTTGCTGACCTGCTATTTTGTAGCTAAATGATAAAGGATCTATCTTTCTGTGTATTCGCAGCACATTACACTTGTCTACATTGAGATTCAATTGCCATTCCCTGCACCATGCATCAATTCGCTGGAGATCCTCCTGCATTTCAGTACAATTTTCCATTGTTACAACCTCTCGGTACACCACAGCATCATCTGCAAAAAGCCTCAGTGAACTTCCGATGTCATCCACCAGGTCATTTATGTATATTGTGAATAGCAACGGTCCTATGACACTCCCCTGCGGCACACCTGAAATCACTCTTACTTCGGAAGACTTCACTCCATTGAGAATAACATGCTGCGTCCTGTTATCTAGGAACTCCTCAATCCAATCACACAATTGGTCTGATAGTCCATATGCTCTTACTTTGTTCATTAAACGACTGTGGGGAACTGTATCGAACGCCTTGCGGAAGTCAAGAAACACGGCATCTACCTGTGAACCCGTGTCTATGGCCCTCTGAGTCTCGTCGACGAATAGCGCGAGCTGGGTTTCACATGACCGTCTTTTTCGAAACCCATGCTGATTCCTACAGAGTAGATTTCTAGTCTCCAGAAAAGTCATTATACTCGAACACAATACGTGTTCCAAAATTCTGCAACTGATCGACGTTAGAGATATAGGTCTATAGTTCTGCACATCTGTTCGACGTCCCTTCTTGAAAACGGGGATGACCTGTGCCCTTTTCCAATCCTTTGGAACGCTACGCTCTTCTAGAGACCTACGGTACACCGCTGCAAGAAGGGGGGCAAGTTCCTTCGCGTACTCTGTGTAAAATTGAACTGGTATCCCATCAGGTCCAGAGGTCTTTCCTCTTTTGAGCGATTTTAATTGTTTCTCTATCCCTCTGTCGTCTATTTCGATATCTACCATTTTGCCATCTGTGCGACAATCTAGAGAAGGAACTACAGTGCAATCTTCCTCTGTGAAACAACTTTGGAAAAAGACATTTAGTATTTCGGCCTTTATTCTGTCATCCTCTGTTTCAGTACCATTTTGGTCACAGAGTGTCTGGACATTTTGTTTTGATCCACCTACCGCTTTGACATAAGACCAAAATTTCTTAGGATTTTCTGCCAAGTCAGTACATAGAACTTTACTTTCGAATTCACTGAACGCCTCTCGCATAGCCCTCCTCATACTACATTTCGCTTCGCGTAATTTTTGTTTGTCTGCAAGGCTTTGGCTATGTTCATGTTTGCTGTGAAGTTCCCTTTGCTTCCGCAGCAGTTTTCCAACTCGGTTGTTGTACCACTGTGGCTCTTTTCCATCTCTTACGATCTAGCTTGGCACATACTCATCTAACGCATAATGTACGACGGTTTTGAACTTTGTCCACTGATCCTCAACACTATCTGTACTTGAGACAAAACTTTTGTGTTGAGCCAACAGGTACTCTGAAATCTGCTTTTTGTCACTTTTTCTAAACAGAAAAATCTTCCTACCCTTTTTAATATTCCTATTTACGGCTGAAATCATCGATGCCGTAACCGCTTTATGATCGCTGATTCCCTGTTCTGCGTTAACTTTTTCAAATAGTTCGGGTCTGTTTGTCACCAGAAGGTCTAATATGTTATCCCCACGAGTCGGTTCTCTGTTTAACTGCTCAAGGTAGTTTTCAGATAAAGCACTTAAAAAGATTTCACAGGATTCTTTGTCCCTGCCACCCGTTATGAACGTTTGAGTCTCCCAGTCTATATCTGGCAAATTAAAATCTCCACCCAGAACTATAACATGGTGGGGAAATCTACGCGAAATATTTTCCAAATTATCCTTCAGGTGCTCAGCCACAACAGCTGTTGAGCCAGGGGGCCTATAGAGACATCCTATTACCATGTCTGAGCCTGCTTTAACCGAGACCTTCACCCAAATCATTTCACATTTCGGATCTCCGTCAATTTCCTTCGATACTATTGCACTTCTTATCGCTATAAACACGCCTCCCCCTTCACTGTTCAGCCTGTCTCTACGGTATACATTCCAATCACTTACACGTTACTCTATTGTAAATAAATTTCATATCTCGTCGCTTTGGCATCTTACGACAGTAGCGTTATACTGGACGCTGTAATTGTGTCAACAAATGTAAAATGATGTTATCATAATGTAATGCAACTATTTTCTCTGGAATGTTCGACTTCTGCAAGAGCAGTGGAAATGTGAGATCTGAGCGTATTTTCGTGCCAACTGCCTCAGTTCCCACGAACCCGTGCTTAAGAACAGTGTTTTTTCTGATGTATGTTAACGACAGTTTACGCATTTTATAGCATTTTCACCGTGCACGTAGCCTGGCGCTCGTTTAATGTTGCTGTATTCTTACAGTTAAAATACCCATATACGACGATGGAACGTGTACATGTCACAAGATTTTAAAGACTGATACGTGTTGAAGCACAGTGGAAGCCATATGATATTTATGGAACTTTGTGAAGCATCACCTAGTTTTGGCATATAAGTGCTATTTTATATACGAGGTGTTGGAAATTGCCATTATAGACTTCTAGGAATCGTGGAGGACAGTGAGCGTATAATATCTGGGCAGGAACCCGTGTCCGAAAATGTACGTTTCTGTTCTAGGACTGTTTCAGTTCAGACTTTAACTCATCCAGTTTTGCTTGAGGAATTTAATTGGGGGTGATTGAATACAATTATTAGATAAGAATTCGAAAGCAAACATAGCGAAACATTCATTTATCACTTAAGCACATTTGTTAGTATTAACTTAACGGACTTCGAACGTGCTCAGGTGATTGGGTGACACTTGTGTCATTCGTCTGTACGCGAGATTTCCACACTACTAAACATCCCTAGGTAAGAATTCGAAAGCAAACATAGCGAAACATTCATTTATCACTTAAGCACAATTGTTAGTATCAATTATTAAAAACACCATGTTCACGTGGTTTCGAAACAAACAGGGATCCAGCATACAATAGGTACGGAAGACATTGAAGTGACAGTGAAGTGGAAACTTGAAGGTACACGTATAGCCTAAAAAACGTACAAGCCGAGCTCGTCTGTTGACTGACAGAGACCGCCGACAGCTGAAGAAGGCCGTAACGTGTAATAGGCTGACATCTATCCAGACCATCACACAGGAATTCCAAACTGTCAGAGAATCCACTGCAACTATTATAACAGCTAGGCGGCAGGTAAGAAAACTTGGATTTCAGGGTTGAGTGGCTGCTCAAAAGTCACACATCACGCCGGTAAGTGTCAAATGACGCCTCGCTTAGTGTAAGGAGCGTAAACATTGGACTATAGAACAGTGGAGAAGCGTTGTGTGGAGTGACGAATGTGGTGATCCGATGGCAGGGTATGGGTGTGGCGAATGCCCGGTGAACGTCATTTGCCAGCTTGTGTAGCGCCAACAGTAAAATTCGGAAACAGTGGTGTTATGGCGTGGTCACGTTTTACTTGGAGGGGTCTTGCACCCCTTGTTGTTTTGCGTGGCACTATCGCAGCACTGGCCCACATTGATGTCTTAAGTACCTTCTTGCTTCCCACTGCTGAAGAGCAATTCGGGGATAGCGATTGCATCTTTCAACGCGATCGAGCACCTGTTCATAATGCACGGCCTGTGGCGGAGTGGTTACACGGCAATAAAATCCCTGTAATGGACTGGCCTGCACAGAGTCCCGACCTGAACCCTCTGGGATATTTTGGAACGCTTACTTCGTGCAGGCCTCACCGACCAACATCGATACCTCTCCTCAGTGCAGCACTCCGTGAAAAGTGGGCTGCCATTCACCAAAAAACCTTCCAGCACCTGAGCGGAAACTATCATCGAAGCTAACGACGGGCCAACACCATATTCCATTCCACCATTACCGATGGAGTGCGCCACGAACGTGTAAGTCCTTTCCAGCCAGGTGTCCGGATACATTTGATCACAAAGTGTATAAAACAGAGTTAATGCCGATGTTCACTAAACAAACGTATGTGCCATCACAAAAATCATCCCTTGGAAGCTTTGCGACGCGAGTCGCTTGCGGTCCAGTAAACCACGCAATATCGAAAATAAATAAATAAATAAACACCAGATTTTGACGCGATGGCTAAAGCTGACAGAATTCATGTCGCCGGTAACTCACTCGTTCACTTCATGGAAAACCTGCCAGAAAAAAAGAATAAATATTCATGACTTTTTGCTACGTGTGTAGCACGGGGACAATCATAATTTACTTGGGGTTTGTGGAAAGCCAGAATTTTCTCTGAAATGCGTCTCTGTAAAGAACGTTTCCTTGGATTGTAGTTGTCTGCCTGTATTTGTAGATAACTGAGTACTCGACGTCGTCTGTTTGTCTGTTTCTTCAGACCACTTCCGTCTTCCCCACTCTTTATAAATCTCCCTCTCTCTCCATCTCCTCTACCCCCTCACTTTTCACTTTGTCCACCACCCCCACACCGAGTCTCTGGCAATCTCTTCCTCCCCCTCTCCCTAGCTCCTCCTTTTCCACTCTCTGTCCATCTCCTCCTCCACGCTGTCCGAAAGGAGGCTTCTGGTTCTTACCTCCATAGCATTTCTTTCCAGATCGTAACCAATGTGTACAATATTTGGTTGGAATCTTTCCACGAGTTTAGGACAAGCATTTTACCCATAGCTTTGTCTGGGTACCCAAATGTTAAACATATTTCACAAATATTATAACATTCACCTATCTGTATATATGTTTCACCTGCATCTGTAGCAAATATCACGCTATAGTTTCATTTACAGGCAGTTCAACGTTGCATCTCCTCAACTATGTGTCATACCACGATATAGTTCTGTAGGTGCATCCAGTGGTATATATGGCCAATATCTGCGAACGGGCCGGTCGGTGTGGCCGAGCGGTTCTAGGCGTTTCAGTCTGGAACCGCACGACCGCTACGGTAGCTGGTTCGAATCCTGCCTTGGGTATGGATGTGTGTGATGTCCTTAGGTTAGTTAGGTTTAAGTAGTTCTAAGTTCTAGGGGCCTGATGACCTCAGATGTTAAGTCCCATAGTGCTCAGAGCCGTTTGAACCACTTTTTTTCTGCGAACGGTGTTGTGGAAATAGTTGTAAAGAGGTAGCGAATTAACACGTCATACACGGTACGACAATTTTCACACATCTCACTGCTTACGGCTAAACTGTGAGTCGTACAATAACATATTACTGTCTCTACATTCAGCGACATATGTGGATACTGTGTGCAAAAAGTGTTGCGAATATAGTTCGTAGCCAGTAAGTAATAAACTTACTCATTATATGTGTCGCGGCAGTTTTCCATGCATGTCAATGTTTATGACGTTATATCTGCCGACCAATGGGTCGAACATTAATACAATTCTGCTGGTACATTCAGAGATATATGTGGGCACTGTCTGCGAAATGTCCCTTTTTTGTTATTGGGGGTGTGTACGTTGATAAATGATTGTTTCTTCCAGAATGAGATTTTCACTCTGCAGCCGAGTGTGCTTATCTCTTGTTTGCCCGCTGTAGGCGCATGGGGGTCACTTCTCTGACTGAATTGTTTATCTTCTTGTGTGCAGTTAAGGCAGTGCCCAGAAGTGGGGCACCCCTATCGACTCGTTTTTCTGTCTTGAAAACAGAGTATTTTCCATAATCCATTGTGTCTTCTTCTGTTACACGTACACAAACACACACACACACACACACACACACATTCACACACTTTCGTATTTGTAGTATATATAATATTCTGTTTTCTTTTATTTTTATTTTAGCTTTTCCAGTTACCGCATGATGTGACACATATGACACACAGTGTAATCCATTGAGAACTAATTCACTATCGTATACAAAATACCAGTGTCACGTGGATCACATCATGCTGGACATTAAATATCTGAGATACATTTAAGTGTGATGTCCCCCTCAAACAAGTCCTAAATATAAAACATGTGGCTTTTAAAAATGGGAAAAGAACTAAACTAGGAAGCCAGTAAGCAAATAGCAGCTTTATTGTCAACTGTTTAAAAAAAATCTCCTTTGTTCGATATTTTAGGGCTGAAACACTCGACATAGTGAAAACGTTTATAAAGAATGTTTCTTAGAAACTGCCGATATCTGAATTACGGTGGAGTACTGCGCTGGATGGCTTCAGTGCCTCCGTGTACGCCCGGAGCACGAGACGTTGAACGATTCCGTCTAAAATTTATGCTTGGCAGCCCTGCCGCTAGCCCACGGCAACGGCATATATAGAGAACACTGAGCCATTCGCAATTATTCCAGCTCATGTGTTACTCAGCGGTTAGGGCTACGTGTCTCCAACCAATTGCTTCAGAACCAACACTGGAAATGGGAAAAGCATTACTATATATCTGGCCCTGCCTTTTCACTCTGTTTCTACGGGTCTTTGAGAGATCGGCTTCGCCCAGCACTATTACCTCACAATTCTGTAACCTGACAAATCACAGTGTGTACACGAATTTCAACATCCTAGTCATTTAAAACGAAGCGTGGAATCAGTCTTATGTAAAACGATATTTACATGCAGCATATATTTTAAGAAGTGGAAAAGAACTGATGAGTTGCCAGCCGAAGTGGCTGTGCGGTTAAAGGCGCTGCAGTCTGGAACCGCAAGACCGCTACGGTCGCAGGTTCGAATACCCAGCAGATCGGATGGTGCAAGAGGTGCAGGACGCACTCCTGCTCTTGCAACAGCAGAGTAAGGATGTAATTTTCTGCTGGGTTCCAGGGCACATAGGGATTCCTGGAAATGAACTTGCAGATGCGGCTGCCAAGGAGGCTTGCTCCATCCCACCTCCTGCTCGCTGTTCCGTCCCCCTGCAGGCCATTACGTCTTTCGTGACTCAGAAGGTCATGCGTTGGTGGGAGGCTCAGTGGCTGGACGTGAAGGATAATAAGTTGCGAGCGGTGAAGGACTCTGTCCGACCGTGGCTCACCTCCTTCCGACAACGACGCGCTGAGGAAGTAGCCCTTACACGGCTTAGAATAGGACATTGTCCTTTTACACATGGTTTTCTGTTACGTCGTGAGGAGCCACCAACGTGTCAGACATGTGGGACACAGCTGTCGATACGACATATTTTAACTGAGTGTGTTTTATATGCGGGTTGGAGGGAAGATTTCAGTTTCCCACCAGACCTACCCTCTCTTTTAACTAATAATGAGGCGAGTGTCGCTAGAGTTTTACGTTTTTGTGTGATGTCTGGCCTTCTTCCCAAAATATTGGGATTGAAGTCTTAATGTGCTGTCCAGTGGTTTGGTCACCCATTATTTGTAAGTGGTCACTCAGCCACCGTTAATTATTTTTACCTGTTTGTACTGCTACTTTATTTTTAGTTTTATCTCCCTGTTTTGATGTGCTGTGTCCAATCTTGCAATTTAAACAATACCAATTCTCTCACAATTCGGCTCCGAATTGAACTTTTGGGAACGGGCGCTGATAACCTCGCTGTTGTGCGCCCTCAAACACTAATAATAATCATCATCATCGAATCCTGCCTCGGGCATGGATGTTTGTGATGTCCTTAGGTTAGTTAGGTTTAACTAGTTCTAAGTTCTAGGGGACTTATGACCGCAGCAGTTGAGTCCCATAGTGCTCAGAGCCATTTGAACCATTTTTGAACTGGTGAGCTGTGGTGCATACTGCTTTGATCTGCCACATAACCGACGTAATAATCCCCTCTCAGTGGCATCGTAACGAGTATCGGGTGCCGTGTTCGCTTCGGAATCGGCAGGTAGTGAAAGAGCACGAACTGATTTGCGAATTTGTGCTAAAATTCCCCAAGCGCGACAGCTGGGCCACGCCCCGTTAAGAAGCAGTTGTCACGTGGCGACCACACTGCTGGCGCCAGTGCCTTGCCCAGCGGGCTGGCGCGTGAATTTATCGCCTCGCTGGACCGTAAATCCGGCGCCTTTATTACTCACACGTTGACGAGGCGCCGTTCGCCGTCAGCGCACAAAGTGAGTGGAGGTACTCCAAACTTGCTCCCCGCCGGAGTTCGCTCTCAGGCGCGCCTAACGCGCGCCAGCGCCGCGCAAGTTAGCGCTTAATGGCGCCACAACGAAGGGCTGCTGTGACCCTGTCGCTCCGATCGATCTGCAGTTTAACGCGTCGTTCATTACGGTGATTTTTTTTTTAACCTGATTTAATTCCAACAGCATAACACCAGTAGCTACTAATAGTCAACTTCTTTGAAAATTTCGTAAGATAGTTCTTTCTTCTGTGAGGTCCGTTTCAACATCGAAGAATTTTCACTTGCTACTGGCCTTAGAGGGTGGTTCCTCGATTTTGTGAACTCCAGCTGCATGTGAAAGAATGAAAAAATCAACCTGATTCTCGTTCCTGCATAACACAGCACTCGTAGTCAAGATTACGTCGTCAGTGTCTGAAAAACAGTTATCGTTAGAACAGCATTCGTTGACCTACTTTTATCAGCACCTGGAACCTAATAACATACAAAGAATAACGACTTGTTACTAATATTTCTTAGTGGCACTTCAACAGGTGATTGCCTATCCATCGGAATTTTCATGAAGTGTAAACATAGAACCCATGCGACATGATACAGTCTCCAGCACCAAATGACAAAAAGTGGCCAGGTATTTTTGAACTAAACCCGAACGAATTATAATAGTGAATATTTGTATATTAGTATACTAATAAACTGATTCATAACCACGACGAACAAACTGAACGCCGCGTTTGCATCTCACGGTTATTCAAATATAAAACTCCTGTTTTACCCATTGTGAGAAAGAAACTTTAGTTTACGACATGGGGAAACGTTAACTGACGTTGCTATAATCAGTTTCCATTCAACTGATTATGGGAAACTTGGGCGCGTCGGATTTACGACGCTCAAGGTACTCCACTCACACGATTACAATTAGAGTTGACTTCTATCTACCCTTGATATGTTGGCGAAAATACATTTTTACAGTCGGTGGGAGGCATAAAATGACGTCAGAAATCGTAATGAGTGGTGTCTCCGAAAATTATTTTGGATAGTTAGTTCGGTAGCCCACTCTAAGTGTAAATCTTCGCGAAAACGTTCTTGACCTCTTAGAAAGAAAGAAATCTGAGCAAACCGGGAGCATCGTGACGGATACATGGAACAGTGTCCTCAAGGATGTTGTAGCAAGACTGCGTACGGTTTAATCCAAATCCACCAAAACTAAACGCAAAACGTATCTATCTAAAGAATCACATAAAAATTCCCTTCTTGCTAAGAGACAGTCTCCACTCCTTTCAGTGTGACTGTGTAGGCGTAGACCAGTTGTGCCTTAAATTCAAAGAAGTGCTATCGATGTCAATTGGGAAATATATACTGATAAGAGATGGTACTGATCTCCCTTGGTACACAAAATAGGTAGGAACACTGTTTCGGAAGCAACGAAAAAAGCGTGCCAAGTTTGAAATATTATTAAATCCCTAAAACAGGCGTTATTTTACTGAAGCTCTAAACTAAGCGCGGACTTAATTGCGAGATGTTTTTAATAGGTTCTGCAACGAAACTCAAAATCTGGCAGAAAACCAAAGGGATTACGATCGCACACACCTTCACTGAGCGATAGCAACGATAGTGTGACTGATGACAGTGCCATTAAGACAGAGTTACTGTATTCTTGTTTTAAACCCCCCAACGAAGCCAAAAATAGTGTTGTAAGTGTTCGATATTACTAGGTGTCCCCAGACAGGTCGTCTGCCATTATCAGGGTCAGAGAATATCCTAGTTTCGCCTCAAACAACACCCGACGACTATCCTGGGTCGTCTCTCCGTTCTGCATGATATCTTGCCCGTCAGTAACTGAGTCCATGGTATTGTGGTATAGGACGTAGTGTTCGTCATGCTCGTCAGGAATGGTTATTCCCATCATGCAAACCTATCCTAACAGTTTGATGTGATACATGACGTCCTGTAGTGTTCTCGAATTCAGAATTCAACTTTGGAGTACACAGACCACGTTTCCTTTGAATCAACGGACAGCTTCATCTGTTGTATGAACTTTGATACATAAAAGCTTTATTCTGTCAATGCCTCTGTGCTTCTACAAGAGCATACCAATAGTCTTCCTGTCAGTCATCCAGTACTAACACTCTGGTTCATACTGAATCCACAGCATCGCTTACGTTTATGATATGCTGCATTTTATCAACATCAGAAATAATGTTTACAGCACCTTCCTGTACGACTTTAGTATTATTAATTCTCCTCCGATACCAAAATAGAGTTTATGATATTATCCCGTTACTTTAAATTAAGTATTGTGAGTGCATATGCATGTGCGTTATCTGCTCCCTCATCCCCAAGCTGTAGCAGATGGTTCCATCAGCTACACCTGTTTCACCTTTTTGATTTTGTATTATGTTAATGCTACTGACAGTTTCATGTCTTCTTGCTTGCCCTACTCGACATACTTGCCCAAATAGGTTGTGTGGTGTTGGTTGAATTGTTTAGCATATCCCTAAGTTGCTATAAGTCTGACCTCCAGTGACCCACATGGAGGGGATGCTTCCCATTAGATCATACACATTTAAGAAAAATAATTTAGTGCAACAGAAACGTGTTATTGAAAGAAATTTAAATTTTTAGGGGTGGCTGAATTACACTGGAAAACATACGTACCATGCCACACAGGGATATGTTAATGAAGAGGCTCATCTGACTACAAATCGGTAGCTTGAGCTATTTGGTTTACTACCAAAAAACTTGAAACATATGAACTACCCACACAAGTGAGGGAGAAAACATTTCAAAAGTGTACAAAAGGATTGTAATCATGAAACATAGCCTTAGCACAGGTCAGTGGATACATGAAAGCATAACGTGAAACTATTGCGCAGATCTGACCAATGGCGACAAACCTGATTTGTTGTTTAAAGAAATAACACAGAGAATTAAGTACAAACACCAATGAAATCGCCACAACTCATGGCAGAAGCAAGCAGCTGACTGCGAACAGTAAACCTCCGTAATTAAACAGTAGTCTCCCTCCCCCTCGATTCAGTTGCTGTATCATTGTCCTATTCTTATCAGTCTCAAGTGGTGTGAATTCAGAAGATGATGGCAGAAACGGCTGGAAATTTTCAGTCAGGCTTACGATCCGTACTCTGTGGAACCTCAGCAACAATAGTACTCTTTTCAGTGCTTATGCAGAAGGTCGTCTCTTCTGTCACAAAGGCAGAAAATGCCTTCTAATTTAACTACCCATAACTTAACTCTTCCTGCCACTGTAGAAATCTCGCCGGCCAGTTGTAGCGTGCCTTGCGAGTTCCAACCAACAAAATTTTGTAAATAAGTTTTACTACCCCCCACCCTCGCGGATATTGTTACGGTTAACCAATGACAGTCTCTTGTGGCGAGGAAGGTTGGAAAATCTACCCCAATCCGTCACAGGTTTGTAATTCTGGTCAGTCGAAAAGCTTACGTACAGAGAAGCATGGGGAAACGCACCGTCGCAGAATTAATTATTGTGAGCCCGAAAGTGGCTCCGTGACTAAGATTTTAAAATGTAAATTCTTTCGTGGCATTTCCTCAGAGAGTCAAACGCTTTTCCTTTATGAGGGCTGCACATGGCTTAGAGTTTATCTTCCTTAAAAGAATTCCTCCTAGTGTCTAGCACGAAGCAATTATGTGACAGAGAGATCGTCCTTTAGTAGCCTGTTGTACTGAGATGGAAAATGGTGAAGTCCGTGATTTCCACCTGCTCAGGAGGGTCGTTCACAACTCAGAGCAACGTTACGACTCTCTGAACCTATTAAGTAAGCTTCCATGTAGTGCGAGTCAGCTAAGAAATTCTCCAAGGCAGCATAAAACAAAAGGTCACCCGCCACCTTGCTAGAAGGAATGGAGCAGAAAAAATAATTATCTGAGCAATCATAGGATATGTTTAATACTGTCTGCACTTACGATGTAGCCTTAAAGAATAGACTATTACTGGATGCCTTAAACTGGCTATTGGAATGTTTATGTTACATTATAAAATACTTTGTGTTACAGTTAGGGCAAGAACTACCACGTAGCAGGGTGAAGTCCACTAACATTTTTCTTTAATTTAAGGAATTAATTATTTAGAAATTATTTTTAGTAACGAATTTTTGTATCTTTATCTATGATTCCTTGTCATATGAACCAAGGTATTGTACGACTGATACGAGTCAGTGTCCCACTGCTTGTTTTAACATATCTTTGGTATTTCTGTTGTGGTTGCGATGGGCTAGCGAGCGGTTCCCAATTCTGGCTGCTCCAAGGATTCCTGTTATTGTAAGCAGAAACGAATGGATGGTCGACTCAGAACTTGAGCTTTCAGTATAATCGTATACCGCTTGACAGAAAAGTGAACCACCTGGAAGGGAAGGAGAAAGTGAAATGAATCGTTACCGATTGAGGGGGTATGTGATGATATTTCGATAACTGCAGTGTCGAGTACCATTTAAAAGGAACTTGGCAGTATGATCTCAGCTATTAGTATGATAAGCATGCATTCTTACGAGGTGCATTCAAGTTCTAAGGCCTCTGTTTTTTTTCTAATTAACTACTCACCCGAAATCGATGAAACTGGCGTTACTTCTCGACGTAATCGCCCTGCAGACGTACACATTTTTCACAACGCTGACGCCATGATTCCATGGCAGCGGCGAAGGCTTCTTTAGGAGTCTGTTTTGACCACTGGAAAATCGCTGAGGCAATAGCAGCACGGCTGGTGAACGTGCGGCCACGGAGAGTGTCCTTCATTGTTGGAAAAAGCCAAAAGTCACTAGGAGCCAGGTCAGGTGAGTAGGGAGCATGAGGAATCACTTCAAAGTTGTTATCACGAAGAAACTTGCGTAACGTTAGCTCGATGTGCGGGTGCGTTGTCTTGGTGAAACAGCACATGCGCAGCCCTTTACGGATGTTTTTGTTACAGTGCAGCAAGGAATTTGTTCTTCAAAACATTTTCGTAGGATGCACCTGTTACCGTGGTGCCCTTTGGAACGCAATGGGTAAGGATTACGCCCTCGCTGTCCCAGAACATGGCCACCATCATTTTTTCACCACTGGCGGTTACCCGAAATTTTTTTGGTGGCGGTGAATCTGTGTGCTTCCATTGAGCTGACTGGCGCTTTGTTTCTGGATTGAAAAATGGCATCCACGTCTCATCCATTGTCACAACCGACGAAAAGAAAGTCCCATTCATGCTGTCGTTGCGCGTGAACATTGCTTGGCAACATTCCACACGGGCAGCCATGTGGTCGTCCGTCAGCATTCGTGGCACCCACCTGGATGACACTTTTCGCATTTTCAGGTCGTCATGCAGGATTGTGTGCACAGAACCCACAGAAATGCCAGCTCTGGAGGCGATCTGTTCAACAGTCATTCGGCGATTCCCCAAAACAATTCTCTCCACTTTCTCGATCATGTCGTCAGACCGGCTTGTGCGAGCCCGAGGTTGTTTCGGTTTGTTGTCACACGATGTTCTGCCTTCATTAAACTGTCGCAGCCACGAACGCACTTTCGACACATCCATAACTCCATCACCACATGTCTCCTTCAACTGTCGATGAATTTCAATTGGTTTCACGCCACGCAAATTCAGAAAACGAATGATTCCACGCTGTTCAAGTAACGAAAACGTCGCCATTTTAAGTATTTAAAACAGTTCTCATTCTCGCCGCTGGCGGTAAAATTCCATCTGCCGTACGGTGCTGCCATCTCTGGGACGTATTGACAATGAACGCGGCCTCATTTTAAAACAATGTGCATGTTTCTATCTCTTTCCAGTCCGGAGAAAAAAAAATCGGAGGCCTTAGAACTTGAATGCACCTCGTACATGCTGCATGCAGAAATGCTTTTGGATAGATTATCGTGAAATCAATTTATGTTCTCCTGAGGCAACCTGGTCCACAACTATTGTAACAGGTTCTTGATATCCTTGATACTCGCATTGAGACAGGGTTGAGGTCTGAGCCAATCTAACACATGTTCTATCGGTCATAGATATGGTTACCATACTGGCCACGGGGTTAGAATCACGCAGACAGACACATGTCATGTGTGAGAGAACATTGCCCTGTTGAAAAACGGCATCATGAGAGAAAATACATGAGTGCACAGGAGGCCGTGACGTATCTTTGTGGCCTCAGAGTTCGTGCAGTCACTAACACCGCTCTTGCATTCCACTCGCTAATAAAGAGCGGATAATAGGGTTCGCAGAAAGACAATGAGGCGAGGCAAAAAACATTACTGCGAAACGGTATTATCTATTCTTTTGAGCATGAATAGCTTTATACTAACAAATACGTTAAACAGTTATGTATACTATGCACAACATTTTTGTATAAGGTACACACAGAGGAAAAAAAGAGGAAAAAGGAGGGAAAAAGAGAAAAGCTGTGCAACTTGCACCTGCCGTCATGACTGTCAAGCTGTGGCCGAGCGGTTCTAGGCGCTTCAGTCTGGAACCGCACTGCTGCTACGGTCACAGGTTCGAATCCTGCCTCGGGCATGGATGTGTGTGATGTCCTTAGGGTAGTTAGGTTTAAGTAGTTTTAAGTTCTAGGGGACTGATGACCACAGATGTTAAGTCCCATAGTGCTCAGAGCCATTTGAACCATTTGAGCCATGACTGTCGAGGAGCACTTGCCATGGTTAGCTGGATCTGGATGCGTGCTTATTCTGCAGCATTTTCACAAATGTTTCTCATTCCATGATAATCTAAAGATGCCCTACAAAGGTGAAACGCGTCATTAGAGCATTATTTACGCAACCAAGACTACTGTATTCAAGAACTGCTCTTTATTTAGTACTCAATGACGTTTATCATTAAAGCATTCCATTGCTGTGACTGACAGGAATACCCGTGTAAGTTTTTATACAGATATACCGTTTGGTTTCCACAGTAAATAAAGAATTTGCCAAAGACACTGGACTGTGTGATATGGCAGGTCCGTAGATGTTATACTCTAGATGTTCTGAAATCAATTACTAAAACAATGTCCTTTGGACACAAACACTGAATGTACAGCTCGACAGGGTGACGACGTGTCTAATGTGTACAGTGGCACCGTTGGCGAAGCTGCGTGGACACGTAAAATCTTTGCGATGATCGACTGCTGGTGTGAGGTTAACGATGACCAACAATACCGCAAATTGTGGCGTTTTTAGTTGATGATAATAAATAAATCATATTTACAAAATTTATGAGTCCTTCAAAGTCACTTGTTGCCGGGATTTTTCATTGTTATCCTCGGCCAACGTTTGTTGAGTTTTTTTTCTGACGTTTTGTCGGGATGAGTGCCTGGTATCGTCGAAGCTTCACCCTCCATTCCTGGTGGTGACCTGGAATCGAGCATGCGACCGAAATCTATACCGGGTGGTCCGGAAAATATTTCTTGCACCTTAAGGTAGGCAGTCCAACATATCATCTGCCCCAGCTGCAGATAATGCAAGGCTGTCATACATTCAAAGACAAAAAGTAGCGCACCACAAAGGTATTACCCGAATGGGACGGAAATCTGTGTGTGTGATGTACATGTGGAGACAAACAATGGATTATAGTTTCAGAAAAACTGTATGATTTATTCAAGAGAAAGAGCTTGGTAAAATGAGCAAGTCAATAACGCGTTAATCCACATCTGATCTATATGCAAGCAGTTATTCGGCATTGATTTATGGAAGTTGTTATGTATGATGAGGAACTATGGGCCTTATGGAAAGAGGGTGACCCGGCTGAGTCGCGCAGTTTGACTCTTAGTCTGATCATGAGGGGTGGCCATTAATTGCACGTGTTGATCACGTAGGCTGACGTGAGGATGAATGAACTATACTTGACGGGATGGCTCAAATGGTTCAAATGGCTCTGAGCACTTTGGGACTCAACTGCTAAGGTCATTAGTCCCCTAGAACTTAGAACTAGTTAAACCTAACTAACCTAAGGACATCACAAACATCCATGCCCGAGGCAGGATTCGAACCTGCGACCGTAGCGGTCTCGCGGTTCCAGGCTGCAGCGCCTTTAACCGCACGGCCACTTCGGCCGGCTTGACGGGATGTATCTGGAACATCTTAGGTGATTACAAAGTTAGTAGACAGAAATACAATTAAATACTTAGCTTTAATTCAGCTTCAGTGGTGGGTGAACGTCGATCTTGACTTTGTACAATTGTTGTGGATTGGCAAGACAGCCAACCCACTATGACAGGAAGCCGAAAGGCACGCGTTTTAGCTCACTCAAGCTAGCGTGAGGTCTGCAACAGTTAAAGGAATTGAGACTAGTAAATAAAGTACATAGCTGCTGGAATACTTAACTTTAATCCCTAATTGGTGAACATCGCTCTTGACGGTACATGTTTTACAGCATCAATAGTAACTGGTAATGGCGCCTTGCTAGGTCGTAGCAAATGACGTAGCTGAAGGCTATGCTAACTATCGTCTCGGCAAATGAGAGCGTAATTTGTCAGTGAACCATCGCTAGCAAAGTCGGCTGTACAACTGGGGTCGAGTGCTAGGAAGTCTCTCTAGACCTGCCGTGTGGCGGCGCTCGGTCTGCAATCACTGATGATGGCGACACGCGGGTCCGACGTATACTAACTGACCGCGGCCGATTTAAAGGCTACCACCTAGCAAGTGTGGTGTCTGGCGGTGACACCACAACAATAATATTTACAAGTGCAGTTGTAGACCGAACTGCGAATACTTCTTTACAATTCTGATTGCTTCACACATATAGACCAATTGTCAACGCATAAACTGTATGTGGCGCCTGGCTAGGTCGTAGCTGCTGTCTTAGGTGAAGGCTGTGCTAACTAGCGTCTCTGCAAATGAGATCTCGGAAGCTATAACAAGTGCACAATTTGTGGTATTGATAGCTACGATGCCACGGCGTAGGCGCAAGTTCGTCGGTTAGCACTGCGACACCGACACAGACGACAGCGCCCTCTAGCCGGCGCTGTGCAGCTCTACGAGCGCCGCTCCAGATTCTGCCCATTTGATTCCAGTAGACGACGTGTTCCTCAGCGCAAAGTTAGGTATTCACGTTATTATGAATTCTAGTTATTATTGTAGTGAGACAGTAGAACCACCTTTACCCTCAAAGCTGTACCGAGAGATTTTTACTTCACCTGCTCCTCCTCGCTACCTATATTC
This sequence comes from Schistocerca cancellata, assembly GCF_023864275.1. Lineage (NCBI taxonomy): Eukaryota > Metazoa > Arthropoda > Insecta > Orthoptera > Acrididae > Schistocerca > Schistocerca cancellata. Next base: position 99,778,036 of record NC_064626.1, read on the forward strand.
GGCCTATCCTTCAGTTTACAGGAGCAGACCCACGCGCCGCCTTCCAGGCGGGATACAAAACCATACCTATTAAAGTCGGCTGTAGAGCTGGCCAGTGCGTTCTATCTCACCATCTATGGCCGTCCTATCACCCTCACTCCCACCCTTAAGTACCTTGGCGTCACCCTCGACCGTCGCCTCTCCTGGACTCCCCACCTCCGGACAATCCAAGCCAAGGCACGCTCCCGACTCAGTCTCCTCAAGCTCGTCTCCGGCCGTACGTGGGGTCTGGACCCCTCCACCATCCTCCACACCTATAAGTCCCTCATCCGCCCTATCCTTTGTTATGCCCATCCGGCTTGGATCTCCGCCCCCCCTACCTTTTATAAATCCCTCCAAATCCTTGAACGTCATGCTCTCCGCCTCGCCTATCGCATCCGTCTCCACTCCCCCACGCGTATCTTGTACGATCTCATCCCCTTCCCCCACCTCCTCCTTTTCCTTGAAAGGATACGGATCCTGTACACCTCCCGCAAACTCGTTCCTCCTCACCCGCTCGTCTCCCCGCTCCTCTCCCACCCCCGCCCGCTGCCACGCCTGTATTCCCACGTCCCACCCGGTCTCCATCTCTCCACCCTCCTTACCCTCTCCCAAGGTGGCTTCCGCCAGCTCCCCCTCCCTGATGATGTCCTCCTCCCCTCCATCTACCCCTCCTACCAACTTTGATCCCCCCTCCCTCTTCCTGTATCTGTTCCTTTGGGCACCCTCCATCCCTCCCCCCCTCCTCCCCACTTCTCCCCTGGGCCTCCTCTCCCCTGTCCTTCTCCTCCTCTTCCCCTCTCCTCAGCCATTGGCATCTCTGTTCTCCCCTCTCCACCCTCTCCACCCACCCTCACCCTGCTTCCCCTCTTGGCAGGTCCCCGGACTCGCACACGCTACGTGGACTTCCGCGCGCCGGAGATCATCGCCATCTGTGTCTCGTGTGTGTGACGTCGTTTCGTGTTTTTAGTGTCCGCCGTCACGCTTCTCCGTTCACTTGTGCCATCGGATTCGTCAGTGTTCTGTGCGCCGTATCAACGTGTTTTCAGTGTCTTTCTCGTCGAGTGTGAACGGCTCCGTGTTTTTTGTGTGACTGTGACCACTGTTTTTTGCCCGTCACTGTGTTCATTTTCATTCTCCATTTTTTGTACTGTGATTGTCAACTCTCTGGCTGAAGAGCGGAGTAGCATGTCGCTGCCAGCCTACCTGTTTTGTTCAGGTGTTAAAATAACAATAAAGTAAAAAAAAAAAAAAAACTGGCCAGTGCGCTAGCTTGTCTCGTAAGACCAGCCGAGTGGCGGCGCTCGGTCTGCTAGCGTCGACAGTGGCGACTCGCGGGTGCGATGTGTACTGACGGACCGCGGCCGATTTGAAGCCTACAACCTTGCAAGTGTGGTGCCTTGTGGTGACACCACAGAAATGTTGTATGTCCTCCTGACGGATACGTGTCAGATTCCGTCCAACTGTTAGATCGTCAAAATCCATACCTGGTTGGATAGCCCTGCCCGTATCGCTCCCAACGTTTTCAGTTCGGGAGAGATCTGGTGACCTTGCTAGTCAAGGTAGGGTTTGGGAATCACGAAGACAAGCAGTAGAAACTGTCACCACGTGCGGGTGGGCGACAAGTATAGGATGGCTTGCAATGAAAGGAAACAAAACTGACCGTAGAATATCGTCGACGTACCGCTGTGAGGGCGCCGTGTGTGACAGGCAAAGCCAGGGGCGGACAAACGTTACACGCGGCTCACGAGCGCACAGCGCTGCACGTGTGCTGCTCACGTGCAGGCGTCGACCGGGGCTGTGGCGACAGCCAACAGGTTGCGGCAGTGTAGTGCCAGGCTAAGCTGCGGACGTTGATGCGAAGCGAGCACTATGTAGTGAACGTTGTATTTCAAGAAACGGAGAAGTGGAGATTTGCTATCTTTTAAAAAGTAATGGGAGACTCATTTTTTCTTTGTGCAAAAACGTGAAAATTCGAAATGTTTAATATGTGGCAGTATTCCCGCTGGTCAACGTAAGTTTAGTATTGAAGGCCATTATAATAAATTTCACAAGGACTAGTACAATTTATTGTCCGATTCTGAGCGGAAGGGGAATTGACTGAGCTTAAGAAGAGCGATCTGACGATACCAGATGAATCCTTCGTAGTTGGCAGGCTGGAGTGGCCGAGCGGTTCTAGGCACTACAGTCTGGAACCGCGCGACCGCTACGGTCGCAGGCTCGAATCCTGCCTCGGCCATGGATGTGCGTGATGTCCTTAGGGTAGTTAGGTTTAAGTACTTCTAAGTTCTAGGGGACTGATGACCACAGCAGTTAAGTCCCATAGTGCTCAGAGCCATTTGAATTTGTCGTAGTTGCTGTTGTCACGAGAGATCTGCGACTTTCTCTCGTCATGTCTCTCATCTAACTGATTTAACATTTTATGGTGCAATGTTTTCAAGTTTTCAGGACGACAACAATAATAGCCCAGCGGTATGTGCAAGTTATAAGACTGCACTTAATATAGCGAGAGGTGGAAAACCATTTGCTGAATTAATAAGTCTCGGTTAAGAGCAAACATCAGTGATGAAAATTTACGTAACTGTTTGTGTTTGTCTGTATGTAGAAATTTTGTTCCAGATATTAAACGTATTGTAAACTCCACCTGTGATAATTAAATAAAACGTATCGTAGGTAATAGGTACTCTTTCAAACCATGATTTCTTTCAAGCACTCCTACTAACCTTATTCATTCACTCAATAAAGCAAGCTAGGAAACAAAACGCATTACAGAGGAAGGAGCGGACAGAAGGTATGGTGGGGATGGGAGATAAGCGGGTGGTCAGCTTGCCCCTGTGTGCACGCGGAACACCTGTTAACTGCAAGCGTGCAAGTGCACCGCACATGTGCAGGATTCCTGCCCGCCCCTGGCCAAAGCGGTCCTGCCACGAAAAGAAATGACACACCAGGCCATTACTCCTGGTTGTATGGCCGTACGGCAGGCGACAGTCAGCGTGGTATCCCCCCGCTGTCCGGGACGTCTCGAGACACGTCTTTGGCCTTATATCTCACTGACTGCAAAAAATTGTCTTCAGTGACAGTAGTCCGCAGCTCGTGGTCTCGCGGTAGCGTTCTCGCTTCCCGAGCATGGGGTCCTGGGTTCTATTACTGGCGGGCTCAGGGATTTTCACCTGCCTCGAGGTGATTGGGTGTTGTTGTGTCGTCTTCGTCATTATGATTCATCCCATTACGGTCGGAGGAAGGCAATGGCAAACCACCTCCACTAGATTCTGGCAATATACCGCGTCAGATGGACAGAATTTTGCACGATATCCCTTAGAAGCACATTCAGCAACTGTGTCAATCAATCCCAAGCCAAACGCCAGAGGAGAGCGAACGCGTTATTGACTTGCATTATTTGTAAAGCTCTTTCCCTTGAATAAATTATCCAGTTTTCCCGAAATTATGATCATTTGCTAATCTGTACATGTGCTTGAGATCTACCGATTTCCATCCCATTTGGCTAATTCTATAAAAAATGGCTCTGAGCACTATGGGACGTAACTGCTGAGGTCATCACTCCTCTTGAACTTAGAACTACTTAAACCTAACTAACCTAAGGACATCACACACATCCATGCCCGAGGCAGGATTCGAACCTGCGACAGTAGCGGTCGCGCGGTTCCAGACTGTAGCGCCTAGAACCGCTCGGCTACTCCGGCTGGCCGGCTAGTTCTATGGTGAAGCTTTTTAAGGCCAGTTTTACTTTGCCCATATCTATGAATCAGTCCCACCCGCATACTCTGGTGTGACAGTTATTTCCGCGAACACTTCGGTTTCCGTGATGCTTGTTCTTGCCTTCCATGCTATAGCAATCCGCTGTTTGTCGATTTCTCAATCTGCGGTCCGAATAGTCTCTAGAAGGATTCCCCATTCTTCTCTGCTCCGTTCATATATTCTGTTTACAGCGTCTCACCACCAGAAAGAATTTGATCTCGTGGTGGATATTGGTCAGAAGCTTTTGGCTTATAAGTGTATTCTGTAATTTGTTTCATGTAAAACTTCATATAGTAGTCAAAATTTACGCGATGTTGATCGAGGGAGTGGCATACACTGTCGAACGGGGATCCAAATCTCGCAACTGAAATACATTCGATATCAGCAGTATTTACTAAAGAATAAGTAAATGGGCAGTGTTGCAATTCATTTCCTGGCGAGGAGAATAAATTTTAAAGAACGGCAACTGTGGTGGCTCTTACCTTGAGAAAGGTAACATGAGCCACGAAAACAGGAGACATATAGTCATCGAAATTTAGTATGCCTAAAATACGCGCCTTAACGAGAATTATAGCTCTTCTCTTACCGTCGCTATGGTTGGCTACACTAAATCACTTCCTAACGGTCACTATCGAGCATAATCTACACGTCAGACAACGCTACATGTCACTTGCTCAATACAGCCTTCATAAAATGACACAGAGCCGAAATATTGACAGCATTCCGTTTTAGCTATGTTTGTGCACATGTGACATTATTTGCCCGAATATCATTACACCATGATTGAGAGTTGACATGCAATGTAGGTGGGTTAAATTCACCATAAAAAATAACGCTGACATTGCAGTGTTTAATTTACAACAACGCTTCGGTCAACTGAGCACCGAAACATTCTAGAAACGCTTTTTATTGCAAGAAAAGTATGTTTACACCTTTGGAAAGATCAGTGTAATATATGTTTCACGAACTAATGGGTTTGAGGCTGTCATTGTCGCCTGTGGATATGCGCTACAGTAGCATCACTAATACAGATTGAGTAATGGGTTGTTCGCGATCAATGTTCCGCTTTAGCAACAGGAAATGGAGTGGGCTCAACTACAAGACACCATGTACCTCTAAGCCGAACGAGTTGTCTGCGGTATGGTGAAAATCTTCGTCGGAGCGCCGGTGCTCGGTGGAAGTTTTTTATTTCACATTACTTGCACATAAAAGTTGTTTGTGTATAGAAAAACTAGCTCAACACCCTCTGCTTCTCTCGCGTAAACCGTATGGTCTGCACTGATTGTTATTGTTTCTATGTAATGGAATTATTATGTGGTTACTAATTGCAATATCCTCTAAACTATTTACTCTAGTTAAGACTGTAGAAGCATGTTCTTTACCGAACGTTCTTCTGACCCAGAATCGATTCTGCTAGCTGAGTTGGAGGTCTTTGTTATCCCTGCTTTTTGAGTTCCTGTGGTAACATTTCCACAGATACTTTCGTCCCCTAACACATTTCTTTATTTCTAACCGAGAAGGAAAATACCAATTTTTTTGATATTCAGGTTTTTGATATTTAGCTTTTAATGATCTAATATAAGGGAATATTTTCTTAAAATATTTCATCCTCTATTCAATCTGTTTGGGGCTGAACTTCCAAAAAACACTGAAACATGTATTTTTTATTTATAACCGAGAAGCCAAATCCTAGATCTCAAAGATCTACCTTTGAAAATGCCTTCGTAGGGAAATACTTTCATAAAACGTTGCATTCCCTGTTTCAGCTCGTTAGGGGTTGCATTTCCAAAAGTACAGAAACACGTTTTTTTCCAAGCGAGAAGTTCACAGACGCAGCTTAAAAATGATAAGAGGTAATGACTGAAATTTGGTATTCTCGGCACATTCACTGTGCATCTCGGAATACTGAATTCTCGAAGGATTTGCAAAATGGAATGTGTCACTTGTCTAGCTCCAACTAACATTCTATGTTCAAAGTGTGTTAGTTCCTTTCAAGTGGCCATAATCTCGTTGGAAGCCCCTTCATATAAATCACATAAGTAGAAATGACAGCTTCTGCAATGCACTGTCCTCTTATGTCTTGTGTACGCAGTACTACCGCCATCTGTATATGTGCACTTCGCTACCCCATGACTTGTCACGTCTTTCTAGACGTTATCTGTTTTGAGATGTGATTTAGTAACGTAAACTGATATTTTAGGACAAATACACCTCAAATTTACGAACGATGTTTTCATTTCAAAATTTACATTTACGACAGGTTGTGTCAGAGTACAGCAGTTGTTTGTTTTTTGAAGTAACAATATTTTCGCCGCTATGTTATATTCTGTATCATTGGATTTTAGTGATAATACAAGGGTATAAGAAAACCTCAAACACTCACTAGTATTCCTGTATGATTTCATCATCATCATAATCATCACCTGTCATTCTGCAACCACTGCTGAATATAAATATCAGCTGGCAATTCCTGCGTCTTGTAGTCCTTAGCTTTACGCTTTCGTGTTACTGCTGAAGGTCTTCTACTGTCGTATATCCACGTATCACTGGGCCTTCGCCGCAGTCTTTATTTGTTCTTTGGAATCCAGCATAGAACTTACTGGACCAACCAACCACCAATTTGCCTGTCTACATACCCCAGCTTCCTACATTTCATATTTAGTGACGTAATTGTTTATTCTACGCCAGGGCGATTCATTATCAGTTTATTTGTTTTTCTTTCTCTTCTTGTAAATCCCAAGATATATTAAATGGTTTCTACTTTAATGGCAGTAATATTTCCTGGTAGGACGCGACACAAATTCTTTCTGTTTCAACTTTCCCATGATTCTGACAAAGTGTCGCAGTACGAAGTCCATTTGGTTTACAGACTTCCAGTAAAACAATTTATTACTTTAAAATCTTTAGAATAGTGACCCACACATTATGATCTGAATCTAACATTGACCTCTTTATAGAAGCGTAACGGATAACTTCATTCTATTTAAATCATTTAACTATCACACCTAACTTTATACAAGGGAAATTAATGATATTGTTTTGTAAATGTATTAAGAATATGATTGGTATTGACATATATAGGGTGGTCAGAAACAGTCTGAAAAGTTTGTAAGCGTGTTGCTGTGGAGTTTGTTCTGCTTGTTCGTTTACAATATGCTCTATTACACAGTATCTGTAATACTAGGTGTATGTAAGCACATCAAAAATACTTTTCCATCATCTTGGTTCCGAGAGTTCCGGAACTTGTGACAGAAAATTGGAATACAGATCAACATACACATCATTTCCGTCTTTTTATTGCTCATGAAAACTACACATTGCATGTTGGACCACCATACAGCGAGACCTTCAGAGGTGGCGTCCAGCTGAACAAAGCCACCAACTTCCAAAACTGGAAAAACACAAAAGTCATTTACGCACATCGAGCAATTGCATTTGGTGAATTTAATTTACGCAATGGAATCAGTTTCACATCACTATCTGTATGAGTGAATAAAGTTTGTTTGTACCGAATACCATGTGGTAGCCAACGTAGTTACAGACAAAGTAGTCTCTCGGGAAAACGCATGAATGAATGAATGAATCCATACCAGAAATGACTCTTACGGTAATCATCATTATTTCCCATTAGTATCCAGAGTTCTGAAATAAAGATTGTCAAATATGTACATCACACACTAAGTAGATTCAAATACTTCCCTCGGGTATGGGTGCGTTGTCCTTAGCGTAAGTTAGTTTAAGTAGTGTGTAAACTTAATGACCGATGACCTCAGCAGTTTAGTCCCGTAATACCTTACCACAAATTTGCAAATACCTCCATCCACAGATTGTCTGAAGATACGTCTATTCTTATGCAATCCCAGCAGCTAAGACTATTCTATCACTTGAATAGTAACCGTCCTTATGTTTCCCATAATGGGGGTAGGTACCAGGGATGCCAATGGTACCAACTTGAGAGTCTAACCGTGACTACCTGCTCAGATACCTACCCTAATGGTCAAGTTAAGTCTCTCTACCCTTTCCCCTAAGCTGCATTAGCAAACAACTGACACTGGCCACTAGTAAGGAACTCACATTTACTCTTATCAGTTACAGTATAGGAAAAGGATACAGAAAGGACACAGGAGTATAAATATCCATGTAAAATCGATAATTTAACGGCTTTCTTTCTTTCGAGAGGCATTCTCCCTTCGCAATCATATCGAATGGTAATTCAAAACAACGTACACCCGCGACATTAAAAATATATGTGGGATGGATCTCACTGATGCAGCTGATCGTCTATCCATTGCTCGCTGTGCAATATAAACATTTCGAATGGTTTCAAAATTAAAAGTCACTGTCTCTGCGACCAGAGTCAAAGACTGTAATTCATGCTGATTATTAACTTGCTTTTCATACGAATTGGAAGCTCGGTTTTGAAATGCCCTTTTTTGTTTAACGTCAGTTTCTAAGCCAACTCTCAGTTCAAGACTATACGCGAGTGCTCACTAAAAATTTATGAACCTGATTTATGTCCTGAAATATACGCCCAGGTATTCAATATGACGTGTTAACTATCGCGATCTGGCTTTGAAATAGAAAACAGGAGATGGAAAGCCATAGGCAAAGAGCAACGAAAGGGCATTGAAGTTAACTCGATAGTTACTCAACTTGAACATGAACTGTAAACCTCATACTACACAGACTCAATGGGTAAGAAATCACACAATTTCTGCAGAGGCATGTGTTTCTTTCAGCTATTGTTTCCACAACCAAATGAGCTGGAAACAGAGAGCGTGTGTAGTTAAATGAATAATTTACGGTGGTGTCATCTCTGACCACCACGTAACTCGAAGAACTGCGTCAGCCTCGTCTTACCTGGATTGCTGAAATTTCTCATGGAAAATCAATTATAAATTTAGGTCGTTTGAGCGCGCATAGAGTAGATCCTGAGTAAAACACAATTTAAGTGAATGGAGCACGTTTTGTATGTAAACAATATTCAATAATACTTTAAATCAAATAGAAAGTGTGAGATAACGAATCTGTGAAGCCCAACTGTATCAATAATCTTATACAATGCGTGAATTGGTAGGGTAATCAAATTAGCCGTGCGGTTACAAACTAAATAAGAAGATTTAACAAAAAAATTGGAAATTTGTGGTAAGTCCTATGGGACCAAACTGCTGAGGTCATCGGTCCCTAAGCTTACACACTACTTAATCTAACTTTAACTTACGCTAAAGACAATACACACACCCATGCCCAAGGGAGGACTCGAAACTCCGACAGGAGCAGCCGCGAAAACTGTGACAAGGTGCGTCAAACCGCACGGCTACCCCGCGCGGCAAAGATTTAACATTCCTTGTTTTGCAAATCAAACTGCCTTTTCCTGCTGCTATTTATTTTATTTACTCCATACGCGTTTCGCCTTATATGGTGCAAAACGCTCCACATTTGCAGAACACCTAAGAGAAAATGATCACAAACCAACCACTAGATAAGATGACATGAGAATAATTAGAATCAACAATAAAAAGCACCTTCTGCGTATGCAAGAAAATTACCACATACATAAAACTAAAGCAGAGGGGAATATCCTGTTGAATGACCAAGTACACATGCCAAGCAATTCATTATTTACACTAATACATAAAATAATAGAATAATGCTCACAAAGAGGATAAATATAAAAGTAGTGTTCAATGTAATAATAATAGAACCCAACATCTTTACACTCACTCATCCATGACCCCTCCCCAGAATACTGAAACGAAAAGTCAAAACAGCTGTCACCAAAGTTTCAGCCACTCGCTAACAGCTGGTACAACGCCCCCCCCCCCACCCCCAAAAATAACAAATAAAAAAAATAAAAAAATAAAAATCGGCTGTATCCCCCCCCTCTCTCTCTCACTCATACGCACACATACGGTATAAACAGCATAAACGAAAAGTAACGAACATATACTTCTTTAGGTTGGTGACACATAGGTAAACATACCAGAGACGATGAAACACGTAATGGAGTCACAACATTTACGCTGTGAAATGAAGTGTACGACGAAATAGTTGTATCGAGTGACAGAAGAACGATAGTCCACCACAAAAAAGAGTGAGAAACATGCTGAACAGTGTGTGGATGGTAAAAACACGAAGAGGTGAATATAGAACAGTGATAAAAGTGGTAGTGCGACCTCCAGACCAGATGTGAGGAAACACGCAGATCAGCAAATCGTAAGTAATTAAATTTCTTACAAAAAATTGCGAAATAAACTGTTTGATAATCTATAACTAACAAAACTGTATCATTATAGATCCCACTGATGATGCCTTAAAACAGTAGAAGGCGAAAGACGAATGGAGTAAATAAAATAAATAGCAGGAGGAAAAGACAGTTTGATTTGCAAAACAAGTATTTACATGCTTGCTGCGGAGGATGGCCACACAAACAAACATGTTATTTAACATTCCTTCCTATCATCATGACTGAAAGTTGAGCGAAGCAACTTAACAAACGGTTTACAAATAAGCTTGCAAGTGAGAGAAGCTGTTTGTAAGTGCCTTGCATTCAGAGATGAACAATTCAGAGACGGATACTAAACACCAGTCAGAAGCAAACGAGAACGAGTACAAAGACCAGCATAGCACAAGGCAAGTTCAGATACAAAATTTAACTCGAAAATGACACAATGTAACTTATCTCCAATGGTAATGTTCCCATTTATGTTCATGGAACTGGAATCCGCTCTGCTTAGTGTAAACTCACCATAAAGCTGAAAGTTGCTGATGGAATGCTTCCATATCATTAAACAAGACAATTACCTTCGGGACGGCTAGGTTGGAAAACCAGAGGAGAAAACCTAAGATAAACCTAAGTTACCTCATATCGATTCAGTTAATACGTAGGGGAAAGTGTTGTACTTGGAAGACAGCGTACCTAGGAACACGTGATATTCGTGGTGGGTGTTTGAGGCTAGTGAGCAATATTAGAATCACTGAAGGAACGCACTCTAGACAACGCCGCTGTAAATATTTGCGACGTTTCCTGTTGTTTTTATTCTTGTGAGACATGAGGTTCTGTCTTGTGCAGCGTTTGTAAATACATTGCATATTTAATATTTAACATATTTTAATGAAGAAGAATCCCCTTTTCCTTCTCGATTTTTAAAATATAGCAAATGGTAAAATAATTGTTTAAAAGCATGTAATATTTACTTTATAATATGGAGAGCCATTTATACTGTACTCTAAGAAAACATAGCAAAAATTAATGTGGAAATAAAATATTTTCTAAAACCTTACATATAACAAGTTTGTAAAATAGTTCACAAATCGGACGCCTTCTAAAAATAATTAAAATAACACTAAATAAAATTAGAAAAAGGTACTGGATTACAGAAAACATAATCTGGCTTCAAGGCTGGTGTAATACAATATCTTCCAGAGTGTTATACCGTTTCTCTGTGTTTTCTTTTATGAACCAAAGAACCTGGCAACAGAGTAATGCTGTAGGCTTTTTTTCTGGCAGCGTGATTTTGTGACGTTTAAGGAAAACCTTAAGCCACTTTCTCCCAGCAATTTCGTGTTTCAAACGGGTGTTCAACGTTATTTCTCTCTGCCAACTGTATTGTCGTGCTTAACATGTCATATGAGTAAGCCCAAAGAGAGAAGCTTCCATACCAGGACAATATTTAGCAGCTCTTCTTCAAGATCGTGACCAAAACTGTAGGATTTCCGCTTCCTCTGCTTCTTCTTCAGTTGTGTTGCGTGTTGGAAAATGTAATTGTTTACGGTACATTGCTTGCTTACCTTCTTCCAATCCATCATCTTTCTCTGAAATGCATTAATGGCTATAATAATTTTAGCCGCACTCAAACTTCTTTGATGAACATTCCCATAATGATCTTGAAATGTTGGGGAAAATTTTCGAGAGCGTAAGAATGTGCGCCAACACATGAGGAAGTAAGAGGTCCAGTTTAAGCAACTGAGAAGGATCAGCGTACGCTATTACAGCCTACACATTGTTAACCCAGTAAACTTTTAACTAAACGTGTAAACGAATCCAACACATTAAAAAACCATAATTGTAAGGATTTTATGTATATAGTAAGCAAAAACGCTGGTATATTCAAAGACGTTCTATTAACATGTTATTTTATGGTGTTGTACTGGAGGAAGTAAACCTGTGAGGACGGGGCGTGAATCGTGCTTGGGTAGCTCAGTTTGTAGAGCACTTTCCCACGAAAGGCAAAGGTCCCGAGTTTGAGTCTCGGTGCAGCACACAGTTTTAATCTGCCAGGAAGTTTCAGGATCATTTTTATTCAATATGGCGCTCCTCTGTGCATGGCACAGCCAGTGATGTGGCTGTTGCAGATATGGCAGAATTAGCACCCGTCATTTCCCTATAGCCTGGCATTCCAGGTCACCTGATCTTAATCAGTGCGACTTCTGGCTGTGGAGTTATCCGAAAGATATTGTGTTCAGTGTTCCAATTACGAACGTAACTGAATTGAAGGTACTCATTGCGATGTGCATTCTGAAGGTGATCCCGAGATACTCCGATCTGTTGTGGAGCGCACTGTTCATCGATTTCAACTTTTGGACGAAATTGGTGTACAGTATACTGAACATGACAATGTTGACTGGAATACTCTCTTTCGAATTCTGAAGGTGGCAGGTGTACAAATACAAGGAGCGAAAGGCTATTCACAATTTAAACAGAAGCCTGATGGCAGTTACAAGGGTCGAGGGGTATGAAAGGGAAACAGTGGTTGAGAAGGGAGTGAGACAAGGCGCGAAAGGCTATTCACAATTTAAACAGAAGCCAGATGGCAGCTACAAGGGTGGAGGGGTATGAAAGGGAAACAGTGGTTGAGAAGTGAGTGAGACAGGGATGTAGCCTATCGCCGATGTTATTCAATCTGTGTATTGAGCAAACAGTAAAAATATCAAAAGAAAAATTTGAAGTAGGAATTAAAATCCATGGAGAAAAAGTATAGACTTTGAGGTTTACCAATGACAGTAATTCTGTGAAAGACAGCAAAGGACCTGGAAGAGCAGCTGAACAGAGCGGACAGTGTCTTGAGAGGAGGATATAATATGACCATCAACAAGAGCAAAACGAGGATAATGGAATGTATTTGAATTAAATCAGGTGATGCTGAAGGAATTAAATTGCGAAATGAGACACTGCAAGTAGTTAATGAGTTTTGCTATTTGGGGAGCAAAATAACTGATGATGGTCGAAGTAAAGACTGGCTGTGGTATAGAAAGCGTTTCTGAAGAAGAGAAATTTGTTAGTAACGAGTATAGATTCAAGTGACAGGAAGTCTTTTATGAAAATATTTGTATGGAGTGTAGCCATGCATGTAAGTAAAATATGGATGATAAACAGTTTAGACAAGAAGAGAAAAAAAACTTTCGAAATGTGGTGCTACAGAAGAATGCTGAAGATTAGATGGGTAGATCACGTAACTAACGAGGAGGTCCTCAATAGAATTGGAGAAAAGAGGAATTTGTGGCACAACTTGACTAGGAAGAGGGATCGGTTCGTAGGACACGTTCTGAGGCATCAAAGGTTTATCAATTTAGTATAGGAGGGAAGTGTCGGGGGTAAAAATCGTACAGGGAGAACAAGAGTTGAATAAACTACGCTGATTCAGAAGGATGTAGGTTGCTGTAGTTATTCGGAGATAAAGAGGTTGGCACAGGATAGAGTAGCATTGAGAGCCGCTCACCAAACCATTCTCTGGACTGAAGACCACAACAACAACATACTGAACATGTCTTGTGCCAGTCTCAAGACAGTTAAAACAGATGTCATTTTGCTTTTCATGCAGTTTTTAGTCATAGGACGATTAAAAATCTTTGTCATCTTGTCATTTTGCATTTTGTGCGGTTTTTGTTACCGGGACAATTAAACACCAATGTCATTTTGCTTTTTATGTGTATAATTAAAACCGACGTCATTTAGCCGTCTATGTGATTTTTAGCAGCAGGACGATTAAAAACTAATTTTCCCATCTGGTGTGGTGCGACATGACCACAACCGTTGACAGCCGAACTTGTGCAGTCTCGCATTCAACAGTGAGTGTAATGTGCAACACAAATCATAGCTATCGTATGTGATATATCTGTCATTTGTTGTCAACCACTTTTACTTTGGGATACATACAGTGCCACCTATGGTAAAATTTTCGTGATTTTTTTGTTTCATGTCGTTTCCACTCGCATCAACAATATGCTGTTCAAATTTGACGTCAGTCTGAGCTGTGGTTCTCTTTCTACAGCGTTCTGAAACTGCAGTTTTTATTATGGACGTAGAGAGAATGAGAGGGATCGGAAAAACAGAGAGAGTTCACTCCACAACACTGACAGTGGCAGCAAAGAGTTGCTTCTGTGGGCGTACGTGTGTTTCTTAATGGATGTAATTCGTCAAACATTCTCTTAAGATGGATGATAGAACTATGTGGACTAAAATACAAAAATGCTACTTAGAGTATTAAATTCGAAATTTGGTAATGCAGAAGAGACGAGTTTACAGTATAGGGCAAATAAAATATTACCATTCCTCACTGGCCACGATAGTGCCAGTCATGTTAGCAGCTTAGGACAAATCCAGCTGAGTCAAAGAACGAATTATAAGAAAAATATGACATTAAACATAAATAACTCTTAGCTACTGCAAAGACTTTTAATTCCATATATTTCTACAGCTGCACTCTTCTTATTTCGCTGTGTAAATTTACTAACACGAAACAAAACGAAACATTTTAGCCGTGCGACCTCGTAGTCTGTTATATGCAGTATTAATTGGAAGTGCTCTGAATTGCAGTCATTCGTATGTGCAGGCGTCAACAGTTCAGTAGCACGGCGTTCATTAACTGCATACTGAATTGGAATCTAATTCGGCTAATCCAGCTAACGTGAAAAGCAGTTATCTCCTGCGCCTCTTCGGATCGTGGTTGCGAAACAGTTGCATTTAAACGAACACTCTGCTCATTCCGCAACGGATCACATTTGCATTTCCTTTAGAACTCTCATTTGCTACGTTCTTCTCTCTACGTATAGTAACTCTGCAGTATTTTCCTGTGAAACGGGTAATTTACTTTATTAATAATCACCTCGATTCTTATGCCACAAACGAAAATTCGTAATTCAGATTAATCTTATAAAGTTGATTCCCCTGTATTCCTCTTTGTGCATGTTTTTCAGGTGGCTGAGGATTGAATCCTAATAAAAACTTCAGCAGTTGATAACTACCGTCAGCGTCTATACAGGACGTCACAGTATCGCTATACTCCCAAGTCCCTGACGGAAATTATTGTCAACAGTGTCTGCTACGTCACACATTTATCGAAAGTGTTTTATCTACGCTACGAATTCGATTCATACTCCAATCTCAATGTATATTTACATATTCGTCTCTATTTTCATCGCGGGCCTTCACGTCCACAACCTGATTGGTAGAAGTAATATCATGTCACACAAACCAAAACACAGAATGCTGAGATTTAAAAGAGCTTCACGTCTCATTCTTAGCATTTATATTACAAAATGTATAGGTCACAGTATCTAGAATGATATTTTCAGCCGAGCAGTCTGAGGCGCTGCAGTCATGGACTGTGCGGCGGGTACTGGCGAATGTTCGAGTCCTCCCTCGGGCATGGGTGTGTGTTTGTCCTTAGGATAATTTAGGTTAAGTAGTGTGTAAGCTTAGAGACTGATGACCTTAGCAGTTAAGTCCCATAAGATTTGACACACATTTCTTTGAGATTTTCACTCTGCAGCAGAGTGTGCGTTGATATGGATTAAAACTGTGTGCAGGACCGAGACTCGAACTCCGGACCCTTGCCTTTCGCAGGCAAGCGCAATGTCTCTGCAACATCCTTTCTTTCAGGAGTGCTAGTTCTGCAAGGTTCGCAGGAGAGCTTCTGTAAAGTTTGGAAGGTAGGAAACGAGGTATTGGCGGAAGTGAAGCTGTGGGGACGGGGTGTGAGTCGTGCTTGGGTATCTCAGTTGGTAGAGCACTTTCCCGCGAAAGGCAAAGGTCCCGAGTTCGAGTCTCGGTCCTGCACACAGTTTTAATCTGCCAGAAAGTTTCAGGTTACAGTATATTTGTTACTTAATATACACTCTAAGGAAAAAAGAGACGCACCACTAAGAAATTACCGGAGTGGGATGGTAATAGATAAATGTGACGCAGAAATGTGTGAATGTGACAAAAAGTTATTATACCTTCAGAAAAATTGGACGGTTTATTCACGAGAAAGAGCTTCAAAAACTGAGTAAGTCAATAAAGCCTTGTCCACCTTTGGGCTTTATGGTAGCAGTTGTTCCTCTTGGCATGAGGTATTGGGTGTCCTCCTTAGAGATTCTATGCCAGATTCTGTCCAATTGGCGTGGTAGATCGTAAAAATCCCGAGCTGGTTGGATGACCAGCGATGACGTGTCTCGAGACACCCCGGACATTGGTGGGATACCAGCTTGATAGTCACTTGTCATAGGACCCGACATCGAGTGTTGGGTTTGCGGCGCCATTTCCTTCCATAACAAGCCTCTCCGAGCTACCCCTACAGCACAGTAGTAAATCGAAGATATTCTGCGCCACGTTGCTTCTCTTGATGTCAACCCATCCTGGGCTTACATTTTAGCAAGATAATGCCTACCTGTAAACGATGAGACTTTCTACTGATTATCTCCGTGCTTGCCAAGCCCTACCTTGGCCAGATCACTAAACAACTGAGAACGTTTGAAAAGCATTAGGGAAAGGCCCTGAAACGAGTTCGGGAACTTGACGACCTAACCCACCAATTGGACAGAATTTGACACGATATCCCTCAGGATAACTTCCAGCAACTCTGTCAATCAATGCCTAGCCTAATAACTGCTTGCATGAGGGGCAGAGGAACACCAACACGTGATTGACTTGTTCAATTTCTGAAGTTTTTTCTCTTGAATAAATCTACCAATTTCTCCGAAGTTGTGATCATTTCTTTGTCTGTACACGTACGTCACATCTACAGGTTTCCGTCCTACCCAGATAATCCCTTCGTCGCGCATTTTTTGTTTGTTTTTCTTTTTTGTCTTAGAGTGTTTGATATTTTGCTAGATATTGTCTACTGGTAGTAGGAATATTCTACTAATTTTCACCTTACTTTATTACTAAATGTTGGAGTGGCATTATTGCTTTACTGTGATGACAATTAGAGATTCCTACGTCTTAGCATGTAGCAACCTTCTGACCTTCGTCTCTCTATCATCCTGACGATGACTGCGGAGCATTGCGGTATGGACTCCATGAAACAGTTATCGTGGGTCTTGAACATTCACCTGCCGCTCGAAACTAACGGAGATTGTTCGCAGCTGTGTCCTTAGTGCACATACCTCGCTTCATTTCGTTCCAGATTTGCTCATTAAGGTTTAAGATAAGCGGCTTGTGCAACTACGCAAGTATCTTAATTTTCGGGTTTGTTTCTCAGATGATTCTGCCATGAATATGAGGCAACTGTTTGCCTAGGCTTATAGAAGTAAAGGTCGTCTCCGGGAATTTCTTTTGTCATTTCTGACAAGTTTGGTGCACTAATCTCTTCATCCAGAGCTTTTCTTACATCCAACGTCAATGTTATTTGTTTGATATATCGGACTAGCAACTTTCCTCTTACTTTTTGCCCTTTACGGCTCCCCGCAGTACCATCGCAGTAATTCCGTCATGTCTGACCGTTGTTCAACTCAACGATTTCGGTATAATCCTTCCCTCGCCGAATGTGAGGAGAACCGCGTTATTTCTTGCAAGTCAACATATTCCTCTAGCGCCATAATTCAACTCTTCGATTCTCTCCGTTTCTTGTTCCCCACAGTGCATGATAGATTTCCGTACAGTGCTCTACCTCATTCGTAGTTTCATGCTAAGAAGTATCTAAACGAACTGAATTATGTTCTGCCTGATTTGTACGCAGAAGAAAGAACGACCTGATTGTGTTCTGTCTGATTTGCACGCAGCCCACAGAATGTAACATTCATGAATATCCCTTAATCTGATTTTAGTACATTCATTTGGTTATACAAAATAAACTAAGCAACACAATTAAAAGGTTTACTTTTTGGAATCACTGTAATTGTCGTGCCAAGTTGACGTTTGAAATTTCGCACAAAAGTGCTTTAGAATTCCCTCTGTAGAGATGGAAAGTGAGGCATCATGGACGTCGCCCTCGGCCTCGCTGAAGCTTCAAGCAGCAAATTGTCGACAAATGCGACAATAAATAAATAAATAAATAATTAAAAATAAAAATAAAATAAAGACTGAGCTCGTAACGCCAAGCGCTTCTGCGCCCAATCACAGAATTCCCAGCCGGATGTGGGTAACTGCTGCCAAAACACCACGCGCGCACGTGGAACATGGAGTGTTTACTGTTTGTTGCACCAGTCATACGGCGCTCCAGTACCTGATGTCTGTCTTGAGAACCTAATACGCCGTAGAAAATAATCATCGCATCCTGCGCCCCTCAGTTCGGGCAGAAACGGGTATACTGTGCAATGGACGTCTAGTGCTTGCATTCTGTCAGCTGGAACATGAGCAACAGAGTCGGTTGTATGAAAGAGTTAATAACACAAATACAGTAAATATTGGATGTAGTGACGTGGTAGCAGAGTGCTGATAAGTATCAGAGTCGATCTTGAGATATCTTACTGAATCTCGTTGTACTCGTTTTTAGTTGCGTTACAGGAGGAGGGAGAAAGTGACGAAGTATAGCTGCAGTCAGTTTTGAAAGCGAGCTGCATGGGCCACTGCTATCTTGATGTCACCGAGTTGAGCGCCGACACACTGTTATGGCATCGGCTAAGAGAGAAAGGCAAATCGCCAGTATGGTGGAATAGAAGGGCAGCTGTAATTTAGCGTATGGTTCCTTCTTGCAGACGAAAAATTGAAATTCCTGACTCATCGTCATATCTTGCATTAGAATTGTTCAGATACTTTGGCAAAATGACAAGAAATTAATTAACTAGTGAAGCTGGCAGAATAATTCTGTGCTACTTGACGAAATACGTCGATCATCAGATACCGCCAAACAAATTATGCAATTGTGTTTTCATGTTTTCGCGGCGGAATGACTGCCCCATTAAATTTCGTGGGTGCAGCTAGGTAAATTCAGTTTCTTCTTTTAATATTTCGGCTGCACATCGTACAGCAAACTCCAGAGTAGGCTGAAAGTCTGAAGCTCCAGCGCTCGCGGACCGCGCCACTGTGCAGGCGACCACAAATACACAGGCACAAGAGACGTTGACCGGTGACAAAGTAGTAAAATGTGCCTGAGTTATATCTGTGGCTGCGCAGTCGATCCACGCTGGGATGTCATTGTGCCACTCTGAACTGCACCGTCGCGACACCTTAGTACGGTTATGAATTAAATTCGCGCTAAGCGAATTTTAGTTACCTCTTTCACCACTGAGTAGCAGAGAGATAAGGCAGACGCTAAACATTCGAAATTTTCGTACAAATTACGTCGAACAATATCAATACAGTATTTTTCCACAGACGATTTATTTGATTGTAGTAGACGGTTGTACCTGTAGTGTACCTACATCTTTCATGGACTGAACGAATCGTCTGTCGTACGCTTGAGACTACGCATTCGCAGGAGGTTACTGCTTACTTTGGGTCCGTCCTATTGTTGACTACAGGGTTCCCACACATAGCAGTAAAGCTATGGTTTTAAATCTTTCTGTGTTTCCTTCAGCATTGCTTATGGCCACCCTTGGTTTCATCCGCAGCGCCTTACGTATCTGCTACGGAGAATATCAGTTGGCTTAAAAAAAAACTCTCTTTAAATGTAGGAAATCCTGCAGACAGCTCTCGTCAACAATGATGTGTGCTCTGTGAACTTAAGTTCTGAGAACATTCATCGTCTGCGAAAAATGTTGGCAGCTACCTATAAATCTCTAGCGGTCATTGAGTACCGCTCGAATGTTTGGGATCTCCATCAAGTTGAATTGAAATAAGACATTAAAGCAGTTCGAAGGTGTGCAGCTAGATATGTCACCGGTAGCTTCGATAAACATGCGGCTGTTGCGGAGATGCTTTGTGTACTCAAACGGGAATCTCTGTATGGAGGTCGAGGTACTTTCCACAAAGTACTATTGAAAAATTTGGAAAACCTGCATTTGCAACTCTCTGCAGGAAGGTTGTATTGTTGAGAAAATATATTTTGCGTAAAGATCACGAAAAAAACTAAGAAAAATTAGGGCTCAGTTGGCGGCATATTGTTTTGAGTCATCAAGCTTCTGACTAGTTTGATTCCACCCGCCACGAGTTACTCCCCTGTGTCAACATTTTCATTTTCGAGTAGCAATTGGAATCTCAGTCCACAATTACTTGTTTAATGTATCCCAGTATCTGTCTCTCTCTACAATTTTTACCCTCTATAGCTGCCTATACCCCCATGCAAGTTATTCCCTGATATATTAACAGGTGTCCAATCATCCTGTCCCTTTTCTTCGTCAGTTTCTTCCATATATTCCTTTCCTCGCAGATTTTGCGGACAACCTCCCCATTCCTTACCTTATCAGTCAACCTGATTTTCGACTTTCTTCTGTATCTGCGAATGTCCATTCCTTACAATAAACTCTGTAACTCTTCTTAGTTTCGATCAAAATATCAATGTGATTGGTGAATATTTTCACTGATATCTGTTCACCTGACTTTTATTCCCACATCTGAAACTTTCTTTTATTTTCGTCATGGCTTCTTCCCTATACTGATTGTCTTATACCCTTTTTAATTGCAGCTCTTCGTTCTTGGTTTCCAGGCTTATTTTTCCCTCTTGGTTTTTGTATATTTTGTGTATTATTTGTGTTACCCCACCATGTACCCCTATTTTTGTCAGAATTTCGAACATTTTCCACCATTTTACATTGTCGAACAAATTTTTCAGGTGGATCAATCTCATAAGCATGTCTTGATTTTTCTTCTGTGCTGTTACAATAATCAACCGCAATGTCAGAACCGCCTTTCTGGCATCTATACCTTTCCTAAGGCCAACTAATTCTCATCTAGAAGATCCTAAAGTTTTCTTTCCATTCTTCTGTATATTATTCTGTCAATAACTTGGATGCATTGGCTGTTAAGCTGCCTGCAACATAATTCTCTCAAATGTCGGCTCTTGCTTTCTTCGGAATTGTGTGAATGTTAATTTTGCGAACGTCCCATACACTCTATTTAGCAACGTGAATAGTTATGTTACCTCTTCCCCCAACGATTTTAGAAACTCCGATGAAATGTTATGCCTCACTGCGAAGCTCTTTTAAGTGGGATTCTAATACTGGATCCTGTGTCTGTTCCCTGCCGACACCTGCTCCTACTACTATAAAGGTTCTCCCCCTCATAAAGACCTTCAATGTACTCTCTCCTCTACATTTGACAGTAGAATTCGTAATGCCCTCTTAACGTTACCCTCCTTGCTTTTAATGTCACCTCAGGTTTTATTGACTTGTCTATATGTTGTAACAGAACAATCGCCAGTGATTTCTCTTCAGATTTCTTCACATTTTTAAAACAGGAACTTCGGCGTAGCTTTCTGAATTCCTTATTTATTTTCCGTATTCCTCAATTCCCCTGAAGGTTTTTTTGCTTTCCCATTTCGTCGATTAAGTGAAGTAATTCTTCCGTTATCCCTGGTTTCGTTGCATTCACCTTCCTTATACCTATGCTTTGTCGCCCCTTTTAGAGATGTCCATTCCTCTTCAACTTAACTGCCTATTCATTATCGCAGAGAACCTCTTTGCGCAGTCATCCTTCCTAAATAGTACCTTAAACTTCGGCCGATTCTTCATCAGTACTAAGTTGCGATCAGCTCGTGGGTACGGTTTACAGTCCAATATCTGAATTCGAAATGTCTCTTTTACCATGATGTGATGTAGCTGAAATCATCCCGAATCTCCCGACTTTTGTCAAATATACTTTCTCATCTAGTTATTCTTGAAGACAGTATTCGCTATTACTAGCTGAAATTTATTGCAAAAATCAATAAGTCTTTGTCTTAGCAGGCACGTATTCTCCGTTGTGACCCTTTCTTCTACTCATTCCCCTAGAACCGGATTCCAATACTCCATGAATATTCGATTTTGGTCTCGCTTTACTTACTTAATTACTCGTTAAAAATACTCACATACTTTTGTGACTCTTTATACTCTGCTTGTGACGTCGGTGTATATATCTCAACTATTGTTGTCGATGTTAGTTTGCTGTCGATTCTGATGAGGCAACCCTATCACTGAGCTATTAACAGTGACTCACATTCTGCCCCACCTTCCTATTCATAAGGAATCCTACTCACATTTTCTGCAGCTGTTAATCTTACCATGCACTCTGTTGGGTAACCTTCGAACCAACAGTGGCACAGTTAATGTTATAATTCGACCAGTAGGAAGATTACCTCGCTTATAATGTCCTACAGCTCCTGCAAACTACCCTCTGTAGTAATGTCTAACAGATTCGTGTGGTCCACGAAATTACAGGTTGGTTCAAATGGCTCTGAGCACTATGGGACTTAACTTCTGAGGTCATCAATCCCCTAGAACTTAGAAATACTTAAACCTAACTAACCTAAGAACATCACACACATCCATGACCGAGGCAGGATTCGAACCTGTGACCGTAGTGGTCGCGTGGTTCCAGACTGTAGCGCCGAGAACCGCTCGGCCGCTCCGGCAGGCCAGAAATTACAGGTCCCTGCGAGTTTCTGCCAGGGTTTAATAATTTCTAGCGAGAGGGTTTAACTAACCGATAAAAATTTGAACGCCACGGATAGCGCAATATTGTTTAGAACCACTACAGAAAGCGCCTATGCAATGCTTAATAGGGAGCATACAGCCATTATTTACTTTCATGACCCAGAATCCAACAGTGTTACTGCCTTTCACCTATTCTTTATGATGAAGGGAGGAAATAATCAGTCGAGGGTATGGGGTAACTGATATTTTTTTTTCAATACCGATGGCATTTCAATAACTAGCCGTGTGTCTGTTGGAATATACATCACCACAACTGGTATTTCTAGTTAACATAATTCACTTACGCCAAGTAATTACGGAAAGCGAGAGGGGAGCGCTGGGCTGGCTTCAATTTAATTTTACGCAGGCACATAATCATACTTAAACCCATGCTCATTACAATCTTTTACTACAGGTCATGCAGAACACGTTCAGCAAAGACACTACGGGCAAGCTCGGTCAGGGCGGAAGAGTATACACCTAAATATTTCAATTTTCGTTAAAACGTACGCTGAAGAAAGGGTAGCAAGTGGTGCACTTAACTATGACTTCCAATGTTGTTTTAATCTAGCTTTCAGAAACAACTCCACGTTACTGAGCTGCGGGGAAGAACATTTACTTTGGAGGGAAAATTTTGCAAGTCTTTATTCCATGAATGGGCATTAAAATCTGAACTTTCCTAGATACAAGAGATTAAACCGTGTATTTTACGTAACGCACTTAATTGGAGGCGAATCAAATAGTTACTGGGGGCACAAGAATCTTTAACTAACTATCACCTCAATACTATTCCACCCACGTGGCCAAGTAGCGGTAGCCAACAGAAATGCAAAAAATACGGGCACACAAGATTATTCCCACCCTGTCTTACCCTCTACTGTATGGTTATTGACTAGTCTACTATACATTTTCAGACGGAAACTGCAGTTTACCAGTGTGGTTGCTGCTCCAACTAACCATGGGGTGGGAAAGCAAGTACACAAAGAAAACATATGGAAAATAATAAAAATCCCCCAAAATATTACTGTAACAGAAAGACCACATTAAAATACATTAAATGAGTGGTCTTCCGATAAGCACAGAGAAATAATACGACCGTGAGCTTAAGGCCCATGGTGCGTGGCCTGACTAAGGCAAAAACACAAAGTTCTACTAATATTTGACTAAATTATGAAAATAAACTCCATTACGTGGGTTTAGTGGTACTATCACACCTGATTTAAGCATATGGACCATTTTGACGAGCAGTTTTGAGACATTCTCATACCTTTGTTAACGTTACCAAAATCGAGAGCTGCGTCTCCACATCTGTCCAGCGCCACTGCCCGGGAACAAGTGGACCTGCAGACACATCGCCTAATAGTTGTTCGTTCAAAAGCTGGTAGAGAGAATGCTTCGCCAACCTAACAGAGCCTATACTCGTACCTTCGCGACATCTCTGATCTGACTTGCACACTATCTTTGCCAAAATTGTTCATGTTTAGGAGGCTGGTACTATCCTACCACAGAACCACTCTACTCATGCAGTGCTACAACCTCTGACCAGAGCTTTCTGCTACTTCACATAACATCTCATTCATACAGCCCTGGTTGCACAAGTGAAGGAATACAGGGAAACGTGGGACACACGAAACAAAAATCTATGAATAAATAAATAAACACCGCTTGGTCCATTCTCTTCTGCTTGTTACCGACAGACTTACATCTGCAGAGTAAACAAAACACTCTTGCTATAATTCTCCGGTGCCGGGATTTATTGAAACAAATATGGAACGGGACAACCAGTTCCGTTTCAACTCATCTTACCAGAAATCCGAGTCCTCTTACCATTTCACTTCACCGACCACCACTATATCTAGATTCAACTTCAGTACATCCCTTTTCGACTTTTTGCTTCCCTATCACGTTAAAACTTCTGACATTCGACGTCCCGGTTCGTAGATCGTTACCCTTTCCTTCAGATTTTTCTTGTGGTCGTCTTCCCCTTCGCGATCCCCTCCTAGAGATAAGATTGGGGGACGGCTTGAGTTCTGAATCTTTTTCCAATGGAGAGATCAACATAACAACTTTTTAAATTACAGGCCACATTTCCTGTGGATACACGTGATGTGTCTTTAATGCAGTTGTTGTCTTCTGCATCCCGATGGCATTGGTCACTACAGATACTTCCGCCACTTAGGGGCAGCTTCCCATCCCAATGGAAAAAGAGTGCCCAGAATCTTTCTCCGCTCCTCCGACTTCTTTGACAGGGCCATTGACAGAACAAGGGTAACTTGTTATGTGGGGAATCTTTGGCCACTGTTGCTTATGATTTTTATTCAAAATTCAAGCAGTGACATGGTTTGAGTGAGGGACCGAGGACGTTTTTAATTATAGTCAAAGACCACGAGTGTCTTTCACGTATACACCCGTTTTCCCTTCTCTTCATTTTCGAGTTTAACTGGAAAGAGAACGACTAATAGTAATAAAAGATACCATGCACCATACACCATATTCTGGCTTTCTAAAGATGCACATAGATGTAGATAAATATTTTTTTTCTGAGTCGAAATTTAGTTTTATAAATAATTATTATAACCTCGTTATCTTTTGTTTTAGTACCATTTGTGGCATGGATATTTTGTTGGGCCAGATTAATGGTTAAACAGTCCAAGATAATGTTATCCCACTCTGAAGGATCTTTCTAGGGCATATTGTATCATGTGATTGAGTTAGCAATGGCCAAGGATGTACTGAAACTATTTAAGATTTCCCTGCACCTATAAATTCGAAGGATACAGCCCATTTTATTGGCATGTTGTATTGAGAAATGTATACCAAATTTTGTCCATGAATGAATTTACACAGAACGAAAACGGGGAATGGGATGAGTCCCAATAATCCACTTTCCAGGGATTGAAGATGTGCTCTCCAGCGTGCCAGGCCTGGCAGTTCCAGATACCTCCAAGGAATTTGTCCTTCAGACTTACACATGAATGTCTCATGTCGTCTTGGTATTGTTGCAGGAACATCCCATGTGTAGGAGTCCTGTGGCTTTCGCATCGCGAGCGTTACCGGAGTTGGAGAGCAGGTACTTCCATTATGAGTTGGAGGGAACAGTGGTTCTATTTGAGTAGTACGTGGGTAGATTGAGGGCGCTAGGTGTTATTTAATGATCAAAACCTCCCCACCCACGAATACAAAAATAAAAATTAAATTAATAAAATTATATTTGAAAATTTAAACCCGAGACCACCTTGGGATTAAGGGGCTAAGCACACTAAGAGAGTATTTAATGATCAAACCCATCGACACAAACATAAAAATTAATTCAATAAAAATACACATAAAAATTTACTCATTGAGCGCAATAGAGTTTGGGACAACAAAAAATGAGCAACATAAGTTCGACAGCAAAACCTGATAGCAAATTTGACAGCACTAGAATTTGGGAGGCAAAAAATGAACAGCAGAAATGGATACAAAAATGGGACAGCAGAAATTCATGGCAAATTTGAGCGCACTAGAATTTGGCACACAAAAAAGGGGCAGCAAATGTAGACAGCAAAAACTGGTAGAAAATTTCAGCGTACTAGAATTTGGGACATCAAAAAACTGACAACAGTTTGAAAGAAAGTAAATGGATATTGTAAGGACAAGGAAAATGGAGAGCAATTTGAAGGAATGTAAATGGAGATTGAAAGGACAAAGGAAATGGAGAGCAATTTGAAGGAATGTAAATGGAGATTGAAAGGACAACAGTAAATGGACAACTTTGAGAGAAAGTAAATGGAGACTGAAAGTCAAGCAAAAAATGGACAACAATTAGAAAGAAAGTAAATGAAGGCTCAAAGGATAACAAAAAATTTGAGATCTATTTCTGCTGTCCTGTTTTTGTGTCCATTTCTGCCGTTCATCTTGTATCTCCCAAATTCTAGTGAGGTCAAATTTGCTATAAATTTTTGCTGTACTTTTGTCGTCGTCCATTTGTTGTTGTTCCAAATTATAGTGCATTCAATGAGTAATTTTTATATTTAATTTATTCGTTTAATTTTTATATTTACTTTTGCGGGTGGGATGCGTTTGATCATTAAATAATCTCTTAGTGTGCTTATGCTATTAATCCCGAAGTGGCCCCACGTACAATTTTTTCAAATATAATTTAATTGATATAATTTTCATATTTATTTTTGTGGGTGGTTTTTTTTTATCATTAAATAATCCACTAGTGAGCTCAATCTACCCACTTACTCTTTATCGCTCTGATAAAGTTTCGGACGTATTCAGAACAATGCCCTTTCTTTTTTGAAAGCGACTATCAGACGCCTATTTGGGTGCTGAGGGTGGTCCCAAATGGGCCAAGCAATCAAAAGCAGAGTATTTTGGCGGTAAATTTGAGCTTCATGTTCTGAGGAGGGACCAATCACCCTTTAGTGACAATCCTCCCACTAGCTTTAAAATTCCGTTAATAGTAACAGAATTTCAAAAAGCCTTTCAGCCCATGTTTCACCCCCTTCGGAGAGGAATTTCGGACACTACCTTCTTAAACAGTGCCTAAAGTATAAGATCCACAACTTTTTCAAACTTCAAGCTTTTGTCCTTAGCATTTCGAGTTGGACAATAATGAGTCAGTGAATCGGTCTGACCGTATTTCATACTCTTAGGGGCTGAGTTTCCAAAAAAAGTGAAACACATATTTTATCCTCCCTTAGCGTCAAACCAAACACCAATTTTCAAAGATGTAAGTTTAAAAGTGCTTTCGCAATGAAATATTCTAATACAACGTATCTATTTCCAGAAACAGTGACATGTGTATGTTTTATATCTAACAAAGAAGCCAAATGTAAATTTTTATAGATTTAGCTTCAAAAATGGTTGCACAATGCAATATTTCCATAAAATCTTTCATCCCTCTTTTCATCCCCAAAGGGGCTGAATGTCAAACACAATGAAACACATAACTTATTTATGTTTCTAACTGAGAATTTAGCTTTAAACATTGCTTCATACTTAACTATTTTCATAAATCTCATCTTCTATTTCACCGCCTAAGGGGTTTAATTTCCAAAAACACTGAAACACGTATTTTTTAAATTTGTAACCGGAAAGTCAAATACCAGTGTTCATAGCTGTAGCTTTAAAAAAACTTCAGTATTTTTCAACAATGTTAAATTTTCAAAAAAGCTTTCACTCACTATTTCACCCCCACAGGGGAAATTTCCAAAAATGATGAAACAGGTACTTCTTCATTTCTGATCGAGAAACCAAATCCCAATTTTCGTAGTCTAGCTTCAAAATTGCCTTAATAGCATTTTCAAAAGAAAACCTTCGTCCCCTATTTCACCCATTTACAGTTGGAATATCGAGCAATCCTCACAGCTTAAGATTCACAACTTACCCAAATTTCAGGTTTCTATCCTAAGTGGTTTGGGCTGGAGAATGATAGTCAGTCAGTCAGTCAGTCAGGACATTGCCTTTTATAAATTGAGATTTGCTTAGTTTCGCTTTGTCTCCCCTTTTGAAGGGTCATTTTGGTGGTAATGTGCATCTTTTTCCACACCCTCATTGTTAGCCGCTGCCCGCCGATTTTAAATTGCAGTCTGTGCTACTCTACAGTTAGGTAGTGCATGCATGCTGCTAAGTGGATACTGCCTTTTTCTTTTGGAGTGGACGGCAGTGCGCTGGCGAAATGAGGTATGTACTTCTGACAAAAGCAAGAGCGTACAGTAAGCAGTAATGAGGTAGCGCGTACTGGGTGTCTGCATGTCCTTGGGCGTGGGGAATGCATGGGAACAGATTCTGGCCCTGACAATCTATTCAGCCTGTCGTTCATGAGTTTGTACAGTATGTAACAGTGACAGATCCCATCCGTAATCCAAACAGTCCTGCAGTCATGGATTTTGAGAACTCACTTTAATACCTTGATTTCTGGTTACAACACCACCTCTCTGAATGAGACACATCCCGGTAGCTGGACTGAAAACGTCAAAGTTGTCACTGTAGACCTACAGCATAAGGCACAACACGGAAATACTTTAGTTTCCCTGCCTGGTTTCCTGTAAAGATGGTCCTGTCACTGACAAGATCACACTTGGTCGTGGCTTTGTTTATAGAGCGGTGCTATAAAGGTGAGAATCTTAAAAAATCCGTAACTGCCTTTCAGTAAAGGTCACATAAAGTTTTATTCCAAGAGATGCCTTCTTTATTGTGTGCTGTACTTTTTGACGTGGCACTGTTAACTTACACACAAGGTATTAGACGACATGTAGTACTTTACAATTATGAATGATAATTACAGAGTAATACTATTCTACACTGAAAATTCCTGGCAAATTGTGTGCCGGACTGAGACTCGAACTCGGGACCTTTGCCTTTCGCTGGCAAGTGCTCTACCAGCTGAGCTACCCAAGCACGACTCACGCCCCGTCCTCACAGCTTCACTTCTGCCAGTACCTCGTCTCCTACCCTCCAAATTTCGCTGCAGAGTGAAAATCTCATTTTGGAAACATCCCCCAGGCTGTGGCTAAGCCATGTCTCCACAATATCCTTTCTTTCAGGTATGCTAGTTCTGCAAGGCTCGTAGGAGAGCTTCTGTAAAGTTTGGAAGGTAGGAGACGAGGTACTGGCGCAAGTGTAGCACTGAGGAGGGGTCTTGAATCTTGCTTGGGTAGCTCAGATCACTTGTCCTCCAAAGGCAGTCCCGAGTTCGAGTCTCGGTCCGGCACACAGTTTTAATCTGCCAGGAAGTTTCATATCGGCGCACCTCCGCTGCAGAGTGAAAATCTCATTCTGGAAACTATTCCACACTCTTGGCAATCATGCGTGGTATCACTTGTTTCTGGCCAGTGTCTGAGTGTTTCTGAGAAAAGTCTAACGCAATTTTACAAAACAACTATTCAGTTACTTAACATTAGCGACCGCCCTTTACAACGTCCCGCGCCCCACTCTGCCCACGACCACAAGAGAACTTCTGTCTCGAGCCTTTGAACCAATTACAGACCTGGAATTTTCGTTGTACGTTACATTGGCGATCATTGCTCAGACTTTCTGCAGACGAGTTGTGACGCCGTAACAGTGACCACAAGGCCACCGCTGTCGTCTGCCCAGACAGTAGGTCTTGTGTCATATATCGTTATATTATGATTTACTCGATATCGATAAAATATATTAGATTGTGTTCTTTTAAGAAATCCTATTTACTACAAGATAGAATTTGACACATTAGTTATATGAAGTAAATTTTAAATTGTTTTCATGCCTATATTGTCAAACTTTTATTTAGCATTGCTCTCATTTGAGAACTGTAAGTCATTTATTTGCAAGGATTGTCTTGTGAATAAAGTTACCTAATGGTTTACCAGATGCGCATGGTTACTTCTGAACCCAGTCTGCCACTACCCATAACAAGTGTTTACTGTGTTACCAGCAATGGTGGGGCATATATGAGGCATGGACAGCGTGAGACTGAGTGGTCGCTGTAAGGGATACGAGGATCCCACACTCTCATGGGACAGTGTTACCACCACTCAACAGAGTTTGAAACCAGTCTCATTGCAAGTCTTCATTTGGCCAGTTGGACGAATCGTTCAGTACCCACGTTTGTAAAACAGCGGAACACCTGCAGCCATCCTTTCGATGTTATTTATTATACAGCTATTAGTGTCGGTGATTAATACACCATCTTCAGGCCTTAACTGACTGAGGAGGTGAATTCCAATCGTATACACGATTCAACAGTGGCCCCCTGGTTTCCGTAGATTATAAAGCGTTGTTGTGTTGGTAGCTGTATAACATCGAAAGGACGCCTACAGGTGTTCTATTTTATTACATAAGTGAACGGCCGAAGACCCTCGAATCTTCAGTTATAAGGATGGACATACAGAAAGTATTTACGTTTGTGGTGCATTCGGATGTCACAGTGGCTTGATATTGGGCGGCATGGGAAAGTGATGGCAGAGTAACCAGTCGTCAGGTTTGGGATCGACCACGTCTGACCACCACATATTCTGTACTAAAAACATTGTTGCCCTTTGACATCTGTGTTAGCCATACGAAAGCAAATTGTAGTCTCTCAGCAACAATCTGTATCATCCTATCTCATAAGTGGGAGACAAGCAGAAGACTAAAACTAAACTCCGAACGAACAGGCCATGAAGGCCCAACGGTTCCAACCGGCCGCCATATCATCCTCTGTCGACAGGTGTCACTGTGGAAACGGAGTGGCCTGTGGTCAGCACACCACTCTCACGGTCGCGTGTCAGTTAACGATACCGGATCTGCTACTTACCAGTCAAGCAGCTCCTCAAATTGCCTCACAAAGGCTGAGTGCATCCCGCGTGCCAACAGCTCTCGACAGACAGGATGGTCACCCATCCAAATGCTAGCCCGGCTCGAGAGCACTTAACTTCGGTGATCTGACGGAAACTGGTGCTAGCAGAAGACATATTAGGTAATAACCGTCCAAAACGTAGGCTGCGTTCTGAATTGTGGTTTGACTAAGAAGCCTGGGCTGCAGATGAATTGATTCACAATGCATTCAGCGATGAATCGCGGTTCGGCATCACCCCTGATGAGCACCGTCTACCAACATAGCGGCGACCGGGGGAGAGATCCTACTCCTCCTATGTTTTGGAAGGGTACAGCACTTTTTCTCTGGGCATCATGGTGTGAGTAACCGCCGCTATGACATCAGTACTCGCCTGGTAGTGGAAAAAGGATCTTTGACGGCACATGGAAAACGGATCTTTGACAGCACATGGTTACACCGTGGGAACTTTCGTCCTCACGTGATATCTCTCTTGTCACATTTCCGTGGTGCCATTTTCATCCGGACAATGCTCATCCACATACGGAACGTGTGTGTCCCTCGGCCCCGTGGGCATAAAGACTCCCAGATAAGTCCCCAGCTCGGATGTCAACTCCAACCAAGTTTACGTATTCAAAATACCAAGAAGGACAAGTTACAGCAGATGTGGGCTAGCTTGCCTCAGAAGAGACTACAACTGTTTTTGACAGCCTTCACAACCGAATCGGTGCATGCATCCAAGCCAGAGTGGGACACTCTGGTTAGGACGTTATGCCGATAAGTAAGCTCATACTGCCAAATTCCTCGTAAACGTAATTCCATTTTGTAATCAATGAAATGTTATCACATACGGATTTTCTCTGCCTCGTGATGACTGGGTGTTGTGTGATGTCCTTAGGTTAGTTAGGTTTAAGTAGTTCTAAGTTCTAGGGGACTGATGACAATAGATGTTAATTCCCATAGTTCTCAGAACCATTATCACATACCCAATCAACCAGCTATGTTTCATTTCGTTTCCTCCTCTGTTAACAGCTCTTTCGCCCTTTGTTAGGCAGGGTATTTTGTAAATTTTCCAATGCATTATTTATTACCCAACTCCTGCCATACCATTCCGAAAACCTGATCTGAAACGTTTCCATCTTTGGTATGCGATCATAAAATCCAAAGGAACATCCCCAGGAAAAGATGACATCAGTACAGAAACTCAAAGTGTCGTAGGGAAATCCATCGATTATGTCGAGAAATCAAAAGGAGACGTGAGACATGGGACTACCAAATGTCCAGCTTCGTCCTCAATGCTAAAGAAGAGGGGAAGAAATTTACGCCAAACACTACCACCAGAAAAAGCTATGAATGTCTTATAGGGGCCCAGATTTGACCCATTCGGCCAACTGGAATTTACGACACTTGCTTCATCTTCTTGTTTTACTACTGCATCACGATACCGGTCACTTACCGATAAAACACTGTGTAGGTATTTTTAACGTGCTTTATCATAATATTAATACACTCCTGGAAACTGAAATAAGAACACCGTGAATTCATTGTCCCAGGAAGGGGAAACTTTATTGACACATTCCTGGGGTCAGATACATCACATGATCACACTGACAGAACCACAGGCACATAGACACAGGCAACAGAGCATGCACAATGTCGGCACTAGTACAGTGTATATCCACCTTTCGCAGCAATGCAGGCTGCTATTCTCCCATGGAGACGATCGTAGAGATGCTGGATGCAGTCCTGTGGAACGGCTTGCCATGCCATTTCCACCTGGCGCCTCAGTTGGACCAGCGTTCGTGCTGGACGTGCAGACCGCGTGAGACGACGCTTCATCCAGTCCCAAACATGCTCAATGGGGGACAGATCCGGAGATCTTGCTGGCCAGGGTAGTTGACTTACACCTTCTAGAGCACGTTGGGTGGCACGGGATACATGCGGACGTGCATTGTCCTGTTGGAACAGCAAGTTCCCTTGCCGGTCTAGGAATGGTAGAACGATGGGTTCGATGACGGTTTGGATGTACCGTCGACGATCGACGATCACCAGTGGTGTACGGCCAGTGTAGGAGATCGCTCCCCACACCATGATGCCGGGTGTTGGCCCTGTGTGCCTCGGTCGTATGCAGTCCTGATTGTGGCGCTCACCTGCACGGCGCCAAACACGCATACGACCATCATTGGCACCAAGGCAGAAGCGACTCTCATTGCTGAAGACGACACGTCTCCATTCGTCCCTCCATTCACGCCTGTCGCGACACCACTGGAGGCGGGCTGCACGATGTTGGGGCGTGAGCCACGGCAAACTGGCTGACACTGACGGCGGCGGTGCACAAATGCTGCGCAGCTAGCGCCATTCGACGGCCAACACCGCGGTTCCTGGTGTGTCCGCTGTGCCGTGCGTGTGATCATTGCTTGTACAGCCCTCTCGCAGTGTCCGGAGCAAGTATGGTGGGTCTGACACACCGGTGTCAATGTGTTCTTTTTTCCATTTCCAGGAGTGTATATTAAATCACTGGAACTCGGTAGGAAGAATTAGAAAACGATGAGACATTGCTGATCATTTAAATCAAATATCAATTAACATCAGCCAGTACCATGGCATAATAAAGTACGTTTACGTAATGTAATTTATTTAACAGTTTTGGGGACACATCCCGAAAACTCACATATGTGTTTGGCATAATGCAATATGCATGAAAATGTTAACTGTGAATCCTTTAATTTATTGACAAGTCCCTCGTCGCATTAATTCTATAATACCCCACAAAATGTTTCTCGACGTCATAGACTGAACTGTTTCTTCATCCATCACACGTTAAATCACGTGGCTAGGGTGGAGTTTCTAAATATCCAAAGTGGGGAATGTTTATGACGCATATTAAAGATGTTCACAAAAACAATGGAAGTTTTAACTACACACAGTGTCATCTCGTATTCGTCAGAACTGGCCACGACAATATTTTGATTGTCATCGTGTACCGCGGTAAATAGCACTACGTCCCTTCTCTTCAACACACGTTAAGCAACTAACCAAAACAGATAAACGTTATATCAAACTTGCAGCACACGGGGCAGAAATAAAACAATTTGAAACACGTTAAAAAGTACACCGGACAGTCTTCAATGTAACGCTCAATTAACGTATCTAAATTGTCAAAGACTGAATTTGGACAGCGTTTACTATCCAATGCGAGTAGTTTGTCACCTACATGCTTGAATTTTTTCCACCATTTTTAGTCTCATTTGTTTCGCTTGAATTTCTCTGCATATAATTACTGATCTTCAAAACGTCTATTTTCCCATGCTTTTCAAAAATGGTTCAAATGGCTCTGAGCACTATGGGACTTAACTACTCAGGTCATCAGTCCCCTAGAACTTAGAACTACTTAAACGTAACTAACCTAAGGACATCACACACATCCATGCCCGAGGCAGGATTCGAACCTGCGACCGTAGCGGTCACGCGGTTCCAAACTGACGCGCTTAGAACCGCACGGCCACACCGGCTAATGACTGATCTGTTCGGCTACATGCACGTCCACGATCGTGCTCCACATTTACCAGCCACAAACTAAATATCGATGGGTCTACGTGAAAAGATAGTAAATTTTCTGAAAGAAAACACGATAAATTGCTAATTCAACAGCATAAGAGAAAATTTATCGGAGAAATGACATGTTTCGTTTGCTGAGGCTGGCGCTCGGCCGGATCAAACAAGAGTGCTTCAAAGAAATTCCCGCCCGCGCGGCTGCAGCTGCAGATGCCGCATAATTCAGACTAATATGCAGATTATTCGGTAATACTGCACCGCATGCCACGCACGCCGCTGCCTCGTCGCTTTTGTTTCGGCCGATATTTGGGCCACAGCTGCGGCAGCGATTGGATTATTTCCGCCATTAATGAACGAGATGCGAATTTGTTGCTCAGCGCAGGAAGCGCTTAATTGGTGTCCACTGTTGGAATTCGCCCGCCGCTAACGAGGACTTCTGGGAAACGTTATTTTTGCCCCCGCTACTAAGAACGAACGAGAGCGTTCCGAAATAAACCGTAAAAGTATTACTTGTTATGCGCTAAGTTCTGCAGTTCATAGAGATTGTTGAAAATATCTGCTGAAGAAAGTCAACAGGTGTTACTCGATGAAACGTATCCCTATCGGTCAGATTCGTTTTATTACATTTATGCAGCACGTGCTTTTTCGTTGCTGACGTCCAGTTGACTGCTAAACGTTACTTTGTAATTGTTCTTCGTATTGAAGGTAACACTTAATAATATCGAAAGTAAAACATAAGCACCTTCGACACTGGCATAGCAAACTGAATTGTCCAAGAAATCTCTACTGCTTTTTCATCTCTTTCTTTCGAGTGGGTGACAACACGTCACGATATTGGCCTCAGCCATTTCGACAGCCACAAAACTATTCAATGTATGTGTGTGCATTGGACCACACATTTATTTTTTGGAAGCTGATTGGTTTTATTCAAGATTCCAATACACCATAATATTCTCGACTCTTTCGGCTACAAAACCCTTTTTCCAACGTAACCTTCGTTCAATGCCGAGGCCTTACGACTCCTTACTGAAAGGGCCCGTATGCCAGCATAGGACCAGTCTGATGGTCGACTTTGGAACCAACGTCTTGTTGCATCAGAAACCTCCGTATCATCCACGTACTGCTTCCCTCGGAGTCCAGCAAGCCGAAAGGAGGAAAGTCGAAAGGTACGAGATCCGGGCTGGGTGGATGAGGAAGAACAGTCCAATGAAGTTTCGCGAACTTCTCTTGGATGTGCAGACTTGTGTAAGGTCTTGCGTTATCACGGAGAAAGAGAAGTTCGTTTGCAGTTTTGTGGCGACGAACACAGTGAAATCGATCCTTCAGTTTCCTCAGTGTAGCACAATGTTCATCAGAGTTGATCGTTGCAGGACGAGGAAGGTCCCAGAAGATCGTCACTATGACCGTACCGGCCGAGGGTGCCACTTTGCCCTGGAGCCAGTCCATAGGAATTCACTTTTGTTCCCCGTTCAATGTGATGATCCCAAGTTTCATGTTCGATATAACTGTCACGATGAGCCACTTAAAACGCAAGCAATTCCGAACAGATGATCTTTCGTTGCTCTGCATGGTCTTCTGTTAGGCGGCAAGGAACGCAGTGGGCACACACCTCTAGGTTCCCCAACTACTGGACGAGTGTGTCAGCACTGCCAACCAAGACGTCCACTTGAGCAGCGAGGTGCTTGACAGCGGTCGGTCGACCACCCCGAATGAGAGTGTCCGGATGTTCCAACACTGCCAGAGTGACAGGTGTGACAGCGGGCGGCACAGGTACGAGAGCATGATGCTGTTACAGGGTGTTTAAAAAATGACCGGTATATTTGAAACGGCAATAAAAACTAAACGAGCAGCGATAGAAATACACCGTTTGTTGCAATATGCTTGGGACAACAGTACATTTTCAGGAGGACAAACTTTCGAAATTACAGTAGTTACAATTTTCAACAACAGATGGCGCTGCAAGTGATGTGAAAGATATAGAAGACAACGCAGTCTGTGGGTGCGCCATTCTGTACGTCGTCTTTCTGCTGTAAGCGTCTGCTGTTCACAACGTGCAAGTGTGCTGTAGACAACATGGTTTATTCCTTAGAACAGAGGATTTTTCTGGTGTTGGAATTCCACCGCCTAGAACACAGAGTTGTTGCAACAAGATGAAGTTTTCAACGGAGGTTTAATGTAACCAAAGGACCGAAAAGCGATACAATAAAGGATCTGTTTGAAAAATTTCAACGGACTGGGAACGTGACGGATGAA
Source organism: Schistocerca cancellata (assembly GCF_023864275.1). Classification (NCBI taxonomy): domain Eukaryota; kingdom Metazoa; phylum Arthropoda; class Insecta; order Orthoptera; family Acrididae; genus Schistocerca; species Schistocerca cancellata. Next base: position 99,814,652 of record NC_064626.1, read on the forward strand.
CGTGCTGGAAAGGTAGGGCGACCGCGTACGGCAACCACAGAGGGCAACGCGCATCTAGTGCAGCAGGTGATCCGACAGCGGCTTCGGGTTTCCGTTCGCCGTGTTGCAGCTGCGGTCCAAATGACGCCAACGTCCACGTATCGTCTCATGCGCCAGAGTTTACACCTCTATCCGTACAAAATTCAAACGCGGCAACCCCTCAGCGCCGCTACCATTGCTGCACGAGAGACATTCGCTAACGATATAGTGCACAGGATTGATGACGGCGATATGCATGTGGGCAGCATTTCGTTTACTGACGAAGCATATTTTTACCTGGACGGCTTCGTCAATAAACAGAACTGGCGCATATGGGGAACCGAAAAGCCCCATGTTGCAGTCCCATCGTCCCTGCATCCTCAAAAAGTACTGGTCTGGGCCGCCATTTCTACCAAAGGAATCATTGGCCCATTTTTCAGATCCGAAACGATTACTGCATCACGCTATCTGGACATTCGTCGTGAATTTGTGGCGGTACAAACTGCCTTAGACGACAATGCGAACACCTTGTGGTTTATGCAAGATGGTGCCCGGCCACATCGCACGGCCGACGTCTTTAATTTCCTGAATGAATATTTCGATGATCGTGTGATTGCTTTGGGTTATCCGAAACATACAGGAGGCGGCGTGGATTGGCCTCCCTATTCGCCAGACATGAACCCCTGTGACTTCTTTCTGTGGGGACACTTGAAAGACCAGGTGTACCGCCAGAATCCAGAAACAATTGAACAGCTGAAGCAATACATCTCATCTGCATGTGAAGCCATTCAGCCAGACACGTTGTCAAAGGTTTCGGGTAATTTCATTCAGAGACTACGCCATATTATTGCTACGCATGGTGGATATGTGGAAAATATCGTACTATAGAGTTTCCCAGACCGCAGCGCCATCTGTTGTTGAAAATTGTGACTACTGTAATTTCGAAAGTTTGTCTGCCTGCAAATGTACTGTTGTCCCAAGCATATTGCAACAAACGGTGTATTTCTATCGCTGCTCGTTTAGTTTTTATTGCCGTTTCAAATATACCGGTCATTTTTGAAACGCCCTGTATGACAGAGGCCTTGCCCAAAGGCTCATCGTGCTTTTATTCTCTGCGAGGTCTCCATAGACACTCCGGAATTGTATTATGAACATATCTGATGCTCTCGTTTTCTGCCAAAAGAAACTCCCCTGCTTTGAACGCAGCTCCGTTACATACGTCATTTCGAGGGTGACGTCTAGCGCCGCCATCTATCGGAACTTCATGGAACTATAGGAGTTGAAGCGGGAACATTCTGTGATGTCGGACAACAAATATCGTATTTTTTCAGGCGAAAATGGCCGAGATAAAAGACGAATTTTGAATTACTTATTTAACACCCCTCGCATTTGTACAATGCAACGTAACAGTATAATCGAAAATCGTGGAATACGTTTTATGCTTAGGGATTATGATGTGTTTAGAGAACGAAAATCTTCTCTACAGCTGGCCAGGGTGGCCGAGAGGTTCTAGGCGCTACAGTTTGGAATCGTGCGACTGATACAGTCGCAGGTTCGAATCCTGCCTCGGGCATGGATGTGTGTGATGTCCTTAGGTTAGTTAGGTTGAAGCAGTTCTGAGTTCTAGGGGACTGATGACCTCAGAACTTAAGTCCCACAGTGCTCTGAGCCATTTGAACTATCTTCTCTACAGAGATTATCATAAAATCGTTAGAGGTCTTCGTCCATGAGATTCAGACTTTCGTATCCGTCTCCTGTCCCCCACGCGGATCGTCTATCACCTGATTCCCCCATCTGCTCCTTTTTCTCGAACAAATCTTTGCATCTGCCACCAACTTGATCCCTCTTATCCTCTGGTTGCTCCTCTGGTACGCCTTCACTCTTGTGTCCCCCCTAAACTCCAGCTCTACACCATTTTCTTTCTGAAGGTGACTTCCGTAAACTGCTCCTTCCGGATGATGCCCTCTCTCCCTCCATTTATCGCTCCTATCAACGCTAATCCTCACCTCCCCCTCCCTCCCACTGTCCTTTCCCCGTGCTCCCTCTCCCACCCTTCCATCCAGTTTTTCCCCATCTACCCTCTCTCTCCTTTCTCTCCCGAGTCCTTTTGCTCTCCCCTGCACTGCCTTCCCCACTCCCTCTCGTGTCCGTCCTGCCCTTTTTTTTCTATGTCCTCTCCCTCCATCAACTCCCCCTTTCTTTCTTTTCCTCTCCCCCCCCCCTCGCTTTTCCCCCCTCATTGGTCCAGGTCCCCACCCATGCTCCCGTTTGCTGCTGTGTTACCTGTATAGTGCTGTTTTAAAAGAGGTGTTGTGCATCTCCTGTCGGTGTTGCGAACCGTCACAATACTGTCGCTAGTTGTGTTTTGAATCTCGTGCGAACATAAACCAGACTGTCGCCGAGTTTTCTTTTTTTTTTTTTTTTTTTTTTTTTAATTGTGCCTGTCTACTTATGTGTGTCTTCTTCTGCACGGTCAACGCCTTGTTTTATATTTTAAATTCCGCAAATTTCCGCCATTTTATTATTATTAACAAAGTGACCGTTTTATCAACTGAGCCGTTGTAAAATTTGCTGTTTTGAAGAGCGCGCCACAGCGCGTAGTGTAAAGCAGTCGCCTTCCGTTTCTGATGTGTCGCCGCTGTGGCAATCGCAGCTTTCGTGTCTCCCTCTGGTGGAAAAGGGGAAAGGTTGCCTGTTCACGTGCCTTTAAGGGGCGCTATAAGCTCGCAAGTAGCAGTCTGTCAGGCGGAACGAGTTTGGTCAGTTGGTCAGTCGGAGTGAGGATAGGTCAGTCTCTCGTCACCAGTTGCTGGTCTGTCTCCCGTTCGCATTTGTGCGGCAGTTAGTGTCTGTCTGTCGTCGGACTGCGAGTACGTCCGTCGTTTGGATCAAACTTTAAACAAGTAAGTGAGAGTCTTGCCACTCCGCTAATAACAGAGCTAGTGGTCGCCCGGTCGGGGCCGAGTTCCTGCATCTGAGTCTGCACGCTAGGCCGCCAGTCTGCTCGAGTTGTTCGGGCAACGGTCACTGGCGGTTGGATCAGTCGGTTGGTCGGTCGTGCACTGAGACACGAGACGACTTGTCCGCCTTGAGCGTCGGCGCATGTGAGGTCCCCACATGAGTCCAGTGGGCCGCGCCGTATAGGAAGGGGTAGTGGCTTCGCGGTTGACAAGAGAGCAACAGGAGTCAACCCACGACTTCTGTCTGGCCGGGGCGAGCTGCGACGCCGTGAGACGGGAGATCGGCGCGCCTTCCTGCTTCCGTTGAAGAGGCTGGCAGCGGACGGTTCGGGAGAGAGATTTGGGGGTGCTGCCCAATGTCAGTCTCTCGTCCCCAACTTGCTCGTCTGTCTCTCGTCCGCATATGTTGGGCAGTTAGTGTCTGTCTGTCTGTCGGTCTGCCTTACGTTAAAAGCTGCCTGTGTCATGTTTGTCGGATACAATGTTAACGAATTTATTGCTTAAGGTGTAAAGGTCGAATTCCTGAAATATGTTTTTATCTTGCCTATCATCTTGCGAGGCGGTATATATGTAATGTAGAGCATGTTGTACATTTTATGTTAGTCTGAATTTCATGGGTTTTATTTAAATAGTCATTTTTGTAAAGTTGCCATCCTTGCAGTGTAAGAGTCCTTTTAAAAACAAATTGCACTTTCAAATGGTTCAAATGGCTCTGAGCACTATGGGACTCAACTGCTGTGGTCATAAGTCCCCTAGAACTTAGAACTACTTAAACCTAACTAACCTAAGGACAGCACACAACACCCAGCCATCACGAGGCAGAGAAAATCCCTGACCCCGCCGGGAATCGAACCCGGGAACCCGGGCGTGGGAAGCGAGAACGCTACCGCACGACCACGAGATGCGGGCATAAATTGCACTTTCGGTAGCAAATAATTTCTTAGTGTGAGTGTTTGTACCATTTCCATCTCTCATACGGGGTGCATAGTTAATGTGTTTGTGTGAGTTGTTAAAACTTAAAGTTTAAAGTAATCTGGTGTGTTGCAGATGTGCACCAGTGTAGTCTTTCAGAGGTTGTTGTGAGCGGTCGTGACTACGGCCGTGTTGAAAGGGAGCGGCAAGCTTCTCAGCCCGAAGGCTCATTCGGTCAATATTGTTCTTTCTGCCTCTAAATAAAATCGTAACTTGATATTTCGAGGGTGATTTTCTGCTTATAAATTTTAAAATTTGTTTTTGAAAAGGCTTTATCAGTTACTCCCTGGCAACTACTCCAACGCACGCCCCTCTTCGGGGGGTGGGGGGTGGGGGAGGTGAACGAAAATAAGTAAAGGAAAAAAAAAGAGATCCAGACGTCGTAGTAGCAACCTGCGTCTCATTTGAAACCATATTCTGATACTTTCGAATAGTATTCCTTACAATTCCTCACTGTCGTTTGGTGAAAAAAATATTTCCTTAGAGGTTCAGATTCCTCACTGGATTCAGGAGTTCGATGAAAATAGGCGACTAAGACTTGAACTACAGAGAGCCTCGAATCCAGTCAAAGACCTACAAATACAAACTTTGCAAGAGGAGGCTGAGAAATTAGAGAACGAAAATAGGGAGTTGAGTGTAGCGAACCAAGACTTGCGGCAACAAATAAGAGAACTAACTGATAAAGTCACACAACAAGCACAGACACAAGCGCAGACACAGACATATGCTGACGCCTTAACTATAGAGCCCAAAACCAAAGAGCCTCGAAGAATAGAACAGGCTAAAACAAAACAGGCCACAACCCTCTATATCAAATCGACAGAAAATCAAGACGCTGAAGCTGTTCGACAGACCATCACCAAGAATATAAATCCCAGGAAAGAGAATATACATATAAAATCAATCAGAACCACACAGACTGCAGTTATAGTAGAAACGGAAACACAGGAGGATTGTCGAAAAATAATACAAAAGACTAAAGACCTGCACACCATTGTCTGTGAAGGACCGCGAAAACGCAAGCCACTCGTGGCAGTATATCACGTGCCAGATACACTTACCGACGAAGAGTTTCTAGAAAGCCTTTACTATCAGAATCTAAGCGGTGACACCACGAACGAAGACTTCGGCAGAGAGATCAAAAGAAGATTCAAAACAGGGCCTAAGTGATGGGGTTTTAGTCACCAGATACTGGAGGTCAGCCCACACCTGTACAGAGTCCTTACTAGAAGACAGAAAGTCTACATAGACTTCGAATCACTTTCTGTGAAAGACGATACAGTAGTAAACCAGTGTTTTAAGTGTTGTGACCTAGGACGTACGACTAAAACCTGCAGAAAAGCCGACGTCACGTGTGCCAAGTGCGGCAACCAAGGACACAAGCGCAGTGAGTGCAGGTCCGCGGTTTGCGTCTGTATCCCCTGCAAATACAGAGGCCGCGTCTGCAATAAAACAAAGGAAGGTGATTGTCAGATCTATAAACAGCTGCATGACCGGCTCCTGGACAGTATAGACTATGGCAGCTAAAATCAGCACACAAACAAGAAACGCGAACGCCCAAAGCCAATCACCCAAAACACATAAATATAAATCACCGTCAACATTACAGAGAAGCTACCAAAGAGCAATTTCCTGTAGAAGACAAATGAATCTTCTGCCGGAGAATTACGTCGATAATGAACCCATCCCGCCCCTAACACACTCAACGACGTTACAGGATAGCTGCATTAATTCGATGGAATATATATATGATATGAAAATCTGTGGCTCCATCCACTACGAGGTGGCGAAGCAAATTAAAAGACAATTACACCACTGGATAAACTTCCAAATAACATTAATGCAGAGGATAGACGAATTGGAAGATGAGTTTACATACATTGTGCACAAGAAAATGTACAAACAAAACCGACATACTCCCTCACAATATCTCCCAGCCGAAGTACATCACACCACACATACACAGGATGAACACAAACCAGAATCATCATCACATGGAAATCCTACACGTAAATGTGAACAGTACATCAAACCAGTCAAATTTGTCTCGGGAGCCACTCTTCACCCCGGGAAAAAGGAACAAGCAACAGACAGGCACGCAGTCCCTGAATCAAAACACATCGAAACACTCAGGCTACAGACCAATACAAAACTCAAAACTACCGGACCCAGACTTATAAAAGTAGACCAATTAGATGAGGACAAATCTGAGGGAGAGACATGTGACATTTGCAACGATGTCAACGTGCGTCTATCAACAACCTCCACTCCGAACACAAACAAAAACAACATAACACTTACAGTCAGTCCCATACAAATCACCACCATCGCCGACACCACGCCAGCAAGTACCACCAACATCAGTGATAAACGTGTGAAGGCAAGCAGCACTGAAGAGGCGTGTGACAAAACGAAAAGTAACCGTGTGACATCCCAAAGTGGTCTTAAAATGTCCCCCAATCAGCGGCCAACACCAAGACACAATCCGTCTAGTACCACCTCAGAGACCGCAACAGAAACCAGCACCAACAGAAAGCTAGCTGCACCTAATTATGATAATTTAGAACTTAACTTACTTTTAAGTAGGCTAGAGAAAAAAGAGATACAGCAGACAGCGCAGCGGATGCTACTTAGATTGTGCCATCCAAAGGGAGATTCTCTCTGTTTTCCAGTAACTGAGCAAACAGACAGAATCATCCTAAAGACAGAAAATATTTCTACATCAGCAGAGCCGCTGCTCGATCACATGCTCCAGGTCTGCCTGCGCATGTCAGAATCTTTCGACTTGGACAAAATATATATAGATCATGTAAGAGAACACGGACGAACATATTTTGATTACTCACAGACTGGCAGTAAATGTTTTGTACACGTAAAACACCCAGAACACATAGATAAAAAATGAGTATCTTACAAAAGAATACAAAAAACAGTACGACAGTCAGCGCGGAAATCCCTAAAATAGCACAAGACCTGCAGGCAGACATCATGTGCTTACAAGAACCTTATAATAGAAACGGGCAACTGATATGTCTACCAAAACATGCTACCACAATAACAGGCAGCAATGACTGTAAGGCTGCAATAGTAATTCTAAATAGAACTTATAACATAATTAAGGTAACATAGTTATGCAATCAACACTTGGTTACCATAGAGATAACTAACGGGAACGTCACATGGGTTATTGCATCCATGTACGCCCAATACAGCCATCAAATACAGCCGTATGAAGACTACATCAGAGACCTAGTAATGTATGCCAGAGACAAAAAATTTGTGATTAGTGCTGACATTAATTCCAGATCAACCCTCTGGAACTCAGACAGAACAGATGACAGAGGACGCATATTCACCGATCTAATACAAAAAACACAATTACATGTAATGAATACGGAAGGACGTATACCAACATATGCAGGGTTCGATGGTACGAGCAGTAATATCGACTTCACGCTAGCAAATAATGCAGCAATAGCATAAGTAACAAACTGGACTGTACACGACAACATAACCATTAGTGATCATTATGTCATAACATACACACTAACTCACACTCAGAACACAATGACCAAATCACACACCAGACACTTGCTGTTGCACAAAGCAAACTGGAACAAATTAACGGAAATTATCCAACGACATGATCTAGAAAACATCAATGGAAGTATCGATTATAGAGCACACAAGTCAACATAGGTGATACAACATGCACAAAACACTTCAATACCGACAGCAAAGAACACAAGTTGCTCACCAGTACCATGGACCAACGAACTTACGAGACTCAAACAAGACGCAAACGAAAATTATATCAAAGGGCGATAGCAGATAGGGACCGACGAATAAGACGTGAAGCATATAGGCATGCACAAGACTTATATAGACAGACCTATACAACACGCGTAGACAACAATGGGAGCTATTTGTAACAACACAAACAGAGCAAAATATATGGGGGGAACCATACAAAATACTGACAGAGCAGATAAAAACCCCACTAATTCTGGGAACGCTAAGGCAGGATGACGGCACGATGACGAGGGGATGGAGGAATACAGCGGAGTTTCTGCTATATAATCTGCTCCCTGAAGACGTTATATATACAGACACACAATATCATGCAACACTAAGAGAAAACCAACACACACCATACAACACTGCAACTGTCACCCATCCTTTTGCGCAAGAAGGCGTTGCGCTAGCAATCTCAGAGCTCAAAAACAAAAAAGCACCTGGACCAGATGGTATCCACTCGGAAACACTGAAAAAACTGGCACCGCAGATCACCCCGTTCCTAACAACGTTACTGAACGATGCCTTACGGCTGGGCAGGGTACCTACAGTATGGAAAACCTCCAAAGCAGTCATTATTAAGAAATCAGCGGACAGGGATCCTTCAGATCCAAAGACTTACAGGCCAATATGCCTAATAAACACCCTATCAAAGATTCAGGAGAAGCTACTGTGTAAGCGCCTGCAAACACACAGAGCTCTCAGGGGTATGAGCCAACACCAGTTCGGCTTCAGATCTGGCAGATCAATAGATGATGCCATCAACCAGGCTCTGCACATAGTTCACACCACAAAACCGAAATACGCCATGGCAATAATGATTGACATTGCCGGAGCATTTGATAATCTTTGGTGGCCAGCACTGTTTCAGAGGCTAAGACATCTGGAGGTATCGCAATCACTGTACAACAGTTTTCTAGACTACTGTAAAGACGGAGTAGTCGAATGGCAGATGGACAGCCGGAAAGTCATTAAAAGAATTACCAAAGGCTGTCCTCAAGGGTCGATCTGCGGCCCCATCTTCTGGGACATAACAATAGAAGCCCTCCAGCAGCTTTTGGTTGGGGATGACAGGTCAGACGGAATTGTCGCCTACGCAGATGACCTATTAGTTGTAGGCACTGCCGACAACAGAGCTCAGTTAGAAGAGAAAGCCAGTGGATTACTACAAACAATTACTCAGTGGTGTCACAACAACAAACTCAGGATAGCCGAAAACAAAACAACATAAACTTTACAGAATGGATCACACCAAAGGAATCCTTCGGTTAAAATTGGAGACACAAACATCAAACGCGCACGCATTACGCGCTATCTTGGGGTACACATATATGAAAAATTGAATTTCCACGAACACATAAGGCTAACAACAGACAAAGCAGAAAAAATACTCCAGAAACTGGTGAGGCTAAATTCGAAACAGTACAGACTACTTCTACTAGTCATACGTACATACCACCGTGCGCTCTTCGAATCAGTACTCAGCTTTGCAGCTAGCACGTGGGCACATAGACTGAACGTGGTCACCAACAAAGCATCCGTCAGACGAGGGCAGAGAAGTGTCCTACTTAGGCTATCTGGAGCCTTCGGTACCACCTCAGCGGATGCACTGTGTGTGGTGCTCGGAATATGCCCCATAGATATCATTATCAAATACAGAGCTGCAAGGTACTGGTTAAAAGTGGGGAGACTAGATAAGGTACACACAATAACCGGTGTGTCCATAGAAACGATACGTCACTTTAAAAGTTGGCGTTTGGATACATGGCAAGGTGAGTGGGATGTAAGTGATAAGGGACGTAGACTGCACGACTTCCTCCCTGACATAAGGGAGCGGTTGAGAATCAGACATATCGATCCCAGCCGCGGTATGGTACATTCCTTAACCGGGCACGGACCTTATCCCACTCACTTAAACCGCGTGAGTCTGACGCAGACACCTGCATGCACATTCGGGAAAGAAGGTTCCCCAGAACACACTGTCTTTTTCTGCGGGCAATACGCGAACAATAGACATACACTACACTTAGATTACACAGATACAGGCATACACTCCTGGAAATGGAAAAAAGAACACATTGACACCGGTGTGTCAGACCCACCATACTTGCTCCGGACACTGCGAGAGGGCTGTACAAGCAATGATCACACGCACGGCACAGCGAACACACCAGGAACCGCGGTGTTGGCCGTCGAATGGCGCTAGCTGCGCAGCATTTGTGCACCGCCGCCGTCAGTGTCAGCCAGTTTGCCGTGGCATACGGAGCTCCATCGCAGTCTTTAACACTGGTAGCATGCCGCGACAGCGTGGACGTGAACCGTATGTGCAGTTGACGGACTTTGAGCGAGGGCGTATAGTGGGCATGCGGGAGGCCGGGTACATCCAAACCGTCATCGAACCCATCGTTCTACCATTCCTAGACCGGCAAGGGAACTTGCTGTTCCAACAGGACAATGCACATCCGCATGTATCCCGTGCCACCCAACGTGCTCTAGAAGGTGTAAGTCAACTACCCTGGCCAGCAAGATCTCCGGATCTGTCCCCCATTGAGCATGTTTGGGACTGGATGAAGCGTCGTCTCACGCGGTCTGCACGTCCAGCACGAACGCTGGTCCAACTGAGGCGCCAGGTGGAAATGGCATGGCAAGCCGTTCCACAGGACTACATCCAGCATCTCTACGATCGTCTCCATGGGAGAATAGCAGCCTGCATTGTTGCGAAAGGTGGATATACACTGTACTAGTGCCGACATTGTGCATGCTCTGTTGCCTGTGTCTATGTGCCTGTGGTTCTGTCAGTGTGATCATGTGATGTATCTGACCCCAGGAATGTGTCAATAAAGTTTCCCCTTTCTGGGACAATGAATTCACGGTGTTCTTATTTCAATTTCCAGGTGTGTAGATATATACACAGCAATAAGAGACGAAGAACAATGGGCACAATTAAACGCACTGACAAACAGTATTCCAAAAACAACACATTAAGAGTATATGCGGACACGACATCACAGACATGCCTATGTGCAGCGTAACAGAAATCTCCAGAGGATGGACAGCGATACCCACAGTGACAACGAAAATAGTGACAATGAGGAGGAACAGGAGGAGGAAGCTGAGATGTGACAGTAAATAAGCAAATTGCTGGCAATCTAGCCAAGAAAACATCGAATGCTGTATATGAATGGGCACCTAAAGTAGTTAATACATAGGATTAGTAACAAATAAGATAAGCAACATTAATTCTCTACTAATAACCATTTGTGTGTGTGTGTGTGTCACTGGCGGTCAACGGCTCGAAGAAACTATTCCGAGATATTCAGCGCCAGTCACACTCGGTGATGGTACTAACAAATCTCTCATCTATCCTATCTTCTTTCTATATTCTTCTTAAAAAACAACAAAATCTTATTTATATTTCAACCTTAAATTATTGTTATTTTGAAAAGTATCATTCTTTGTAAAAATTGTAGATAAAACAAAAGGTAAGAAAACTGTAAAAAGATGAAAAACGAAAATTGTAGGATGTACGACCTGTTTTAAACATCAGGTAACAGGTCTATAATTTGGCAATAAATAAATAAAAATAGTTTCATCGATTTTCAGTATTACCTATTACTATGGGACGCTTGCCAGATTGAGTGATTGGAATAAATAGATAAGTTCCAACAAAGAGCAGTGCTTTCCGTCACGAGTCGTTTCATCGGTGTCTTAACGAAGATGCTCAAACAATTCCAGTGGCTACGTTGCAAGACAGAGGTTACGCATCACGGAGTAGTTTATTACTGAAATTCCGAGAGAATGCGTTCCGAGAAGAGTCGGGAAAGCAGCTTGTGTTACTTTATAAATTAAAAAGATCAAACAAATCCCGGCAAGCAGAGATGGAAAAAAAGTTACTTATAAATTCAATTAATTGCAAACTTGGTAAGCGAGTCATTATGCAAATTGCGGCTTAAAGTAATTATGTATGGAGCTAACATTACCTATATTCATTTCAGCACTCTGATTCTCCGATGTTCATAGCCAAAACAAATCAAATCAGTTAACTAAAGTACCCCTTTTGCACTCGAGCTTTTATAATTGTGATTGTGCTGTAGGAATTTGGTAACAAATAAAACACTGGGAATCATTGTGCTGTTTATGGGACAGGAATCCAACGTCTCAACGTTTCTAACGGTTACACGAAACAGTAACTTATCAGAAGAAACACGTGCAAACGGAAGCACCTAACAATTCTTACTCACTGGTGGCGTGCATTATACCAGTATTAAGGAAAAACACACCCTCCAGACGGGTAAGGAAAGGCTTATGTACAAGAGTCTGTGGAGGTTCTCAATGGCGCGACGTTAATCGGAGAAGTAACTAATTATAGTAAAACAAGGATCGGAAAACGATCCTGAACAACGGAAATGTAGAATTTTATTGTGTGAAGTCTGAAGATTTATCGTCTTTGGCAATGCGTCCTTCTAAGGTGACAGTTTAGTTGATAGGTTTCCTAAGAGAGGAATTCTGCACATACAGTTCGGCCTGTTTTTCCTTTTCGTTAGTGATGTGTGTTTCTTTTTGGTGAATAGGCCCTTTTGCGTTGTCTAATAATTTTTATACCAAATATTAAGGAAAGAAGGGAAAACTGAAGGGTGGAAAGAATAATTAAAGGATATATTGCATATAAAGGGATCAAACATCATGACAAAATTAGGGAGAAAGAAGAAGTAGCTGACGATGAGACGAGAGATATGATACTGCGAGAAGAATTTGACAGGCTACTGGAAGGCTTAAGTGGAAACAGTGCCCCTTAGTAGATGACATTCCATCAGCGTTATGGAGAAGCTTGGGAGAAACTGTTCTAATTACTCCACGTCGTACGCAAGGTGTTCGAGACAAGAGAAATACACTAATTCTTCAGGGACAGTTCCAAAGGAGGCAGGTTCTGATAGTTGTGAATGCTATAGACTCATCAGCTGCAAAATATTGACAAGAATTATTTACAGAAGACTGGGAGAACTGGTAGAGGCTGATCTCGGAGAATATGAGTTTAGATTATGCAGAAAGGTAGGAACAGGCAAGCCAAAATTGATTGTACGGCTTAAGGTTGACGAAAGGCAGACCTACGTATGTAGCAAATGTAATTTAAGAGAATACTTTTGACAATGTGGACTTGAATACATTCTTTGAAATTTTAAAAGTATCAGGTATCTTGTGAAACACAGGGACCTTAAGGTTATCTGAAACTTGTATTGAATCAAGACTGCACTTACTGTATATTACTAATTGGGCGTGAAGCGGAAGCCACAGTTGATAAGGGAGTGATACAGGATTTTAGCCAGTCCGCAACTCATGGTCTAGTGGCGCCGTCACGGTAGCTCGGCGTGTTCGGTCAGAGGGTTTAGCTACCCTCTGTGATAAAAAACTGAGTGAACAGAACAACGAACAATCTGAACGGATCTCATCGGACGTCCATCACGAACAAATTCAACGAACAGTATAGAATAAAATGAGGCCAAAAAAAGAAAAAAAGTGGCTAGTGTTGCTGCCTCTGGATCATGGGGTCCCGCGTTCGAATCCCTTCCGGGTTGTGTTATCATCATTTCATCATCATCATCATCATCGTCTGTGACAGTGGCTAGATTGTACTGTGTAAAAACAAAGGACTGTGTGAAAATTTGAACTTCGTACGGGCGCTGACGACAGCGTAGTTGAGCGCCCCACAAACCAAACATCATCATGATTGCAGCCTGTCCACAATGTTATTCAATCAGCATAATGCGGAAACTGAGAAGGAAACCAAAGACAAATGTGGAAAGGGAATTAAAATTCAGAGAGAAGAAATAAAAGCTTTGAGGTTTGCCGATGGCATTTTAGTTCTGCTAAAGACTGTTAAGTAATTGGAACAGCAGTTGAACGCAATGGATAGCGTACTGAAAAGGAGATTATAAGACCTATAAAACGAATATTAATAAGACAACATAATGGAATGTAATCGACGTTTATAATGCGATGCTGAGGGAATTACAGCAGGATGAGACACTGAGTTTTGTTACTACGGCTGCAAAATAACTGATGTTCGTCAGAGTGGCGAAGATACAAAAATGCAGGCTGGCAAAAGCATTTATGAAAAAGCTTATCAATATCTAATACCAATTTAAGCTTTTGGAAGTCTTTTCCGAAGTTACAATTGGAACATAACCTTGTTTAGTAGTAAAAAATAGCCAGCTATAACAAGAAGAAAACAAAAGACTTTAAAATGAGTTGTTATACAAAAATCATGAAGAATAGATGGGTAGATTGCGCAACTAATGAGGAGGTACTAAACAAAACTGAGGAGGAAAGAAATTATGGCACAAAGTAACTAAAAGAAGGGGGATATCAGTATTTAACCCCTGATCGACAACGGCTCATTATAGACTGAGCACAAGCAGTGACGAAGAAAGGATGTGTCAGAAAATCGGTCGTGGCCTTTCAAAGATATCATCCCAGAAGTTGCCTGAAGTGATTTAGGGAAATCACGGAAAAACTAAATAAGGATTCCAGACGCGGATTTCAACCATAGTCCTCCCAAATGCGAGCCTAGTTGATGAGACGGAAGGAAGTGAGTGTTTAAAAATTATAGACTACAATGATTACTAATAGGTGGTACTCAGTGAGTGACCCCAAAGATTAAGATTATGCTGTGTTGGGTAATACGTTGCCCCACTGGATATTACCAGACTGCATTTTATATCTTCGCTACTCTGACGAACATAAGTTATTTTGCAGCCGAAGTGACAAAACTCAGTGTCTCACCCTGATGTAATACCTTCAGTATCGAATGGTTTGTGTCTACTACATTCCATTAATGTTGTCTTACTGAAATTCATCTTATAATCTCCTTTTCAGTACACTGTCCACTGCGTTCAACTGCTCTTCCAAGTTCTTAGTCGACTCTGACAGAGAGAAAGAAAGAGAGAGGGGTAAACAAATAGAGGAACGGAGAGCGTCATGTGTAGCGTATCTGATGACTTGGCATTACGTTAGCCAAGGAAGAAGACAGCCAATGTTAGACACCAAAAGCATACAACAAAACTGAGGGCTCTGATTGCCCAAAAACACCAGGAAGAAATTTCCTACCCTGTGGCAAGGGACGGCGTAGATGAACGGTTGTGTAACGTGTGTAGATCCCGCTGATAATGGAAGACTACGGCTTACCAGTTAAATTGTGGCGGTATTTAAAGTTTGTTACATGTATCTATTACGGTTTTGGCGCGATACGCGAATGTAAGGCAGATGTAATCTTCATACGGCACGGATGGATGATGCGTGATCGTGTAAAGGTGTTTTGTAAATCACCACAAAGGAAATTACTACAATTAAAAAGGCATTCCCTTAAAAAACGTGCCATTACTCGAACACAAATTTCTGTCAGACTTCACATCATTGTGTCCCGTTACAGCAATTAATCGAGATCCTAATCTGGCATGCTAACAACGACGATTTTGACGTAACATATTTTAATGTAAAATACTATCCTGGCGTTTTGATACTTTCACACTCCCACCAACTTCGTTCTTTTTTCACGAAGACATTGTCATTTTTATGGTTCTGCAGAATTAGATATTACAGTGACCGCGTAGGGTGGTAACACCATTAAAAAAATATGTAGTGAACTCATTTATCATGACATACCCAATATTAGGTAATGTAGCAGACACTATCGTCTATTAGTCATCTGACTACCAACGAAATAATATTGTGGCTGTTCTTTGTCCGTGGGACAACTAATATTCTGATAGTTTGTCCTTAACACGTGACTTCGTCTCACTCCAAGACGAGGCGGCAGTTACACGGTATTTATACACACGCTTGTAAAAAAACCAAGGCTCTGAGGAAGAAGACTGTGCTATTCTACTTGTCGGCAACTCTGGATTATGGCGAAAATACAGTTACGTCTATTAACAATGTGGTGTCACCGCCAGACAACACACTTGCTAGGTGGCAGCCTTTAAATCGGCCGCGGTCCGCTAGTATACGACGGACCCGCGTGTCGCCACTGTCAGTGATTGCAGACCGAGCGCCGCCACACGGCAGGTCTAGAGACACTTCCTAGCACTCGCCCCAGTTGTACAGCCGACTTTGCTAGAGATGGTTCACTGACAAATTACGCTCTCATTTGCCGAGACGATAGTTAGCATAGCCTTCAGCTACGTCATTTGCTACGACCCAGCAAGGCGCCATTATCATTTGCTATTTATCTTGTGATGCATGTACCGTCAGACCGACGTTCACCAATTATGGATTAAAGTTAAGTATTCCAGAAGCTACGTACTTTTTTTACTAGACTCAACTCCTTTAACTGTTCCAGACCTCACTCCAGCCTGCGTGAGCTTAACGCGTGCCTTTCGGCTACCAATCATAGTGGCTTGGCTGTCTTGCCAAGTCACAACAGACAAAGTACGTACAAAATGACAGAGGGTATTAGAAGTTACATAACCGTGGAATAACCATCTTTGTTTCCAATGAAAAATACGAGACTCTCTCTAGGTAATCGAGCTGACTCGCTACATTCAGTACTTAAAACCGGAGAGCTGTCGTTGAATAACATGACTTACGTGCCAAGTCAAAACGAGTCTGCCCGAGGCAGGATTCGAACCTGCGAACGTCGCAGCAGCGCGGTTCCGGACTGAAGTGGCTAGAACTGCTCGGCTACTGCGGCCGGCAGAAAGTGTCATGTTTCTAATGTGCACCGCGTCCGACCATGACAGCAGTCATCTAATTTTTTTTTAATTTCACGAGTAACTATACAGCCTAAATGCTATTTTTCTGCCAAAGAAGCTCGTTGTTGAGAATCCTCTATAGACAGAGTCCTTCCACTCCACGCAGCCTTGAGACCTGCTAACAACATGTCAGTTGGAAACACAAACTATTCTAAAAACGTTTTGCGCCAAATACGTATCTGGAAAACTGAACGGTGTGACTTCAACGAGAGCATCGAGTGAAAGACTAAGCCATATGAAATCAATGTACACGACTCCCCGTGCACACAAAATCTGCAGCTGGATAACATACAATACCGTGTTACTCCGCATCGCGCACCGTAAGACATGTGGATCCTCCTTTTCATTCTCTGCTCTCGGATGTCGACGATTTGCCGCTCCATCCTGTAACATTCTTGTACAGCAACCCTCTCTAACTCAACCAGTATGTGCAAAGGGTTCGTGCTTCGACGTAGTGCAACTTTGAACCGATACCAAATGCGCTCAATCAGTTTCTTGTCAGCAGACACTCTTCGCCATCCCAGCCTTTTTATTTCTGCCTCCAACAGGTAGACGAATAGGGCTCCACTGTTCTGGAAGGCCCTGTCGTCGAAACGTTGTCTGTAGGGTTACCACACTGATCGGTAGCGTGCAGTCGTTGTACATTGTCTGACAAAAAGTATACGGACAACTATTAACGGGAGTGTGTACACCCTTCGCCTAGGTATGTTGGAGACACTTTTAGTGAGCTGTCTGAATCTCTGTGAAGGAACGGCAGTGCATTCTTCGTCAAGATCCGCAACCAGAAGAATGATGCTGGATCCTTGAGACTGGAGCGATCACGACGCTCTAGCACATCCCAAAGGAAATCCATTTGATTCTGGTTGGGACACTGGCAAGTCTCCTCCATTTCAGGAATGTTCACAAACCATTGACTGGAAGGCGCTTCTTTATTATAGGTTGCATTGTCATGCTGTTACAACATAGTCTCCGAACCTTCCCTCTATTGTACACATTACATAATACTATAAAATGTGTGCGTATCCTTCCACATTTAGCGTTTTCTTCCTCGCATTAAGGGGTCCACAACACCAGCACGAAAAATACAGAAAAACCATACCATAACAGGACCTACGCTGCATATCTCTGCTGGCACTTGGTCGCAGCTAACAGCCGCAGGGTACGGCATGAATCATCACTCCGTGTCTCTCGTTTCTAGTCATACACTGTGCAGTGGCCTCGCCTTTTGTACCACCTAAGCAGATATATATGACTTGTGACCACAGTAATTTCTGCCTTATGGGAAGCTACTCGATCGGTCTATACCAACCTTTTTTAACTCTTTAGAGACAGCTATTATGCTAGGTGGACTGCTAGGAGCCCTTTGCCACTCACGCGTAATTCCTTCAGAAGATTTCATGTGTTTCTTTACAGCCACTCTTTTCAGTGTTCGACGGTCCCAGTCCGCCTGTACATAAGGCCTGCCTGATCTATATTTGCTGTGGTTGTTCCTTTGCTTCTCCACTTGAAAATCACATCACCAACAATCGGCTTGGACGGCTTTAGATGGACCGAAATGTTGCTCATCGATTTGTTACTCAGATGACATCCAGCCAATGGCAAGTGCAGGGTGGAAGTAACTGAACTCTCTTGAACGATCCATTCCCGTCCTGCTTTTATTCTGGCGGATCCTTCTCTCGTGACATCTAGTAGTAAATTTAGGATTGTTTAGGGTTGTAGGAATAAGTTTCATAAGATAGTGTAGGTACACAGAGCAACAGATGAGAGGCACATCACAAGAGAGAGACAGCAACTGTACATCTCGCCCGCTGGCCCCAGCTGTCAGCGCGCTGTGATGTGGCAGAGGTCAAACACCAAATGATTTTAATCCCATTTGCATGTGGTGTTCGACTAATTCAACAACTGTTTACATCTCGACAAATACATACTACACTTTTAAATGCTATTTCGGTATTTGAGGTTTAATGAATGTTCGGCACTGTATCTTTCGACCGACGGTGATGATTGCATGAAATATTTATTGTGCCACGAAACACTAAACCATATCAAGAAATTCAATTTATGCCGGCACTATGCCGTGGATCACGCAACATATGACGACAATTACGTTAAGAGCAAGGAAGTAATCTTCAAACTAAGTGACTTAGCACGTAATTTAAAAGTGGGTCTTTCTTTCAACCTCCGATCGCACAGCATAAACACCAAATTCATGGCAGGCCGATGGTGCGCACAGTAGGCGACTTCCCATCTGGCGCTTTCCACGCCCTTTCACACCACGACCTGTCACTGCCTAGTTCAAGTCGCTTGTTTAATGGTTATTGCTAATTTGCTTTGCAGAAAACCTAATTTGGTGCAGTATGGCTTAAACCCAACTGGTTAACGCACATTGTCTTATAATGCGTCGCAATCACGTGCTAGCTGCGTGGGTGGCACGTTACTCGACAGAGAAATACATAATCTCGTCTCCCATTGGTTGTCCATAGCATCCCGTTAAGGGCAAGCGTTGCTTTTCCTGGCCACTGATTGGCTGAAAGTCATTGTAGAAGTGTACTAGGCTCATGGTACCTCTTCAGTTTCGCGAGGTGAGTTCTTCAACTCAAATCTTGATAGTTCAGTTTGGAAGTTCATATTTGGGCCTTCAGTGTGGACATTTACTTTAGGAAGGAGCGTTAGGAGTGCTAGGTCTGTGACGTTGCGGTACATCTCGATCCATTGGTGATTGCATATCTTTGGTTCACCGTTGAGTGGTATGGCTAGGTAGAGCCCCGGTTGTGAAGGGGAGAGAAGAAATGGTGAACTGGCCTAGGAGGAGTGTGGTGAGAACACCAAGCCTGCTAGACGGCTTACGAGGAAGTGTGCACTATTCGACGTGATGCAAGCCAACGGTATTTCCGAAGGCTGTGGGGCCTGCCGGCATTATGCACAGGTTCAAAGGGTTCAAATGGCTCTGAGCACTATGGGACTCAACATCTTAGGTCACAAGTCCCCTAGAACTTACAACTACTTAAACCTAACTAACCTAAGGACATCACACACACCCATGCCCGAGGCAGGATTCGAACCTGCGACCGTAGCAGTCCCGTGGTTCCGGACTGCAGCGCCAGAACCGCTAGACCACCGCGGCCGGCTATGCACAGGTGAGTTCGGAAAATGGTTCAAATGGCTCTGAGCACTATGGGACTTAACTACTGAGATCATCAGTCCCCTAGAACTTAGAAATACTTAAACCTAACTAAGCTAAGGACATCACACACATCCATGCCCGAGGCAGGATTCAAACCTGCGACCGTAGCGGTCACGCGGTTCCAAACTGACGCGCTTAAAACCGCACGGCCACACCGGCCGGCTCACAGGAGAGTATCCTGGTGGCCGTTCTGTATTTAGGTTTGCACGTGGGCCGACGGGCAGAACTGACTCCCATGGCCTTCCATATGTCCATTAAACTCATACAGGGTGTCCGAAAAGTCTTTCCCTAATTACATAAAGTGATAACTCAGGCTAGAAGTAAGATACAAATATGAAACTGATGTCTAATTGTTTACAAGCTATGAAAGTTTTTTTTACACATCAATAAACTTCCACATGACCACCCTTGATAGCATGTAGCACATAAAAAGAAATCTAATGGGGTTATGTCAGGAAAGTGTGGAGGCCAAACCGTTGGCCCATCACGTGCAATAGCGCGCACCAAACATTCACCTTTGGACTGGCTGTGGTGCACTCCATGACCTCGCCAGGGGGTTGTGAACCCTCAAATGCGCACATTATAGCGATTCACTACTCCACTGACAAAAAAGGTCGCTTCGTCAGAAAAGGAAATTCGTCTGAGATAACCATCATTGTCCTCAGTACGTGATAGCATTTCGACCGCAAAGTCATATCGACGTGTACTGTCATTGGGCAACAAGGCCTGAACGATTTGCACATTATATGCACGAAACAATAAACGTTTGTGTAAATGTCACGTTGGCTAATGTGTGGACGGAAACTGAATATCGCCTAGATGTGCTACGTGCTACCAAGGCTGCTCATGTGGAGGTTTACTGATGTGTGAAAATACTTTGATAGTTTGTAAACAATAAGACATCAGTTTCATATTTGTATCTTACTTCTAGCCTGAGTTATCAATTTATGTAATCAGGGAAAGACTTTTCGGACATCCTGTATTTGCCAAGAACGAAGCTGATCTGCTGGAAGCGAAAACATTGCTGCCCCGAACTCGTTCCAAGCGTTGTGACTGCTTCCTGCGTGGCAGAGGGCTCGCTGGAAATTGTATTTTAAAAGGCTGCCTTTACCGTGTTTGGCTCTGGCTGTGCGCAGTGTGACACGATTAGGCTTGCATATGAACTATTCCTGTTAAATTCATGTATTTATTTGCACTGAAATTGTTGGTGTATTCCAATGCTGCACACTTGGTCTACTAAGTTTAAACTGAGGTTACGTCACAAAATGGTTGTTCTGCTGGGTGTATCTGATCTGTTTTTATTTGCGGGATCATTGCTGGAACTGTGATAAACTGTAAGCTATTGAAGCTGTGGTGTCACCGCCAGACACCACACTTGCTGGGTGGTAGCCTTTAAATCGGCCGCGGTCCGTTAGTATACGTCGGACCCGCGTGTCGCCACTATCAGTGATTGCAGACCGAGCGCCGCCATACGGCAGGTCTAGAGAGACTTCCTAGCACTCGCCCCAGTTGTACAACCGACTTTGCTAGCGATGGTTCACTGACAAAATACGCTCTCATTTGCCGAGACGATAGTTAGCATAGCCTTCAGTTACGTCATTTGCTACGACCTAGCAAGGCGCCATTACCAGTTACTATTGAGATTATGAATTAATGTACCGTCAAGAGTGATGTTCACCACTTATGGATTAAAGTCAAGTGTTCCACCAGCTACGTCCGTTTTTTCTAAATTCTAATTTCCTTGTCCTGTTCCAGACCTCACGCCAGCCTGCGTGAGCTAAAACGCGTGCCTTTCGGCTTCCTCTAGTAACACGGTGTTGGCTCTCCTGCCAACCACAACAGAAGCTCAATTTTCCTTGTCTTAAGTTTCGGAACTTTACGTGTAGTATACTGCGCAGCATTGCAGATAATGGTGACATAAACTTGCAACCTAGTTAACATTTTATTGCAGATTATATATGTGTGATTTCTGTAAATGTCTTGTGTTTTCTAATCAGCAGATTAATTGGATTTGTGAGCAGATTCATGTTATTCAGGTTGCATGATAGTAAGCCCCAGGTATTTCGGACGATCGCTTATATTTGTGTCTCCTAAGTGTACGGGTCTGGTTCTAGATTTTGCTAATGACAATTTAATATTTATTCTGGAATTCAAATTTTCCACACCCGCTTTGGAGTTAAAGCGAGTTTTCGCCTCGCATACCTGGACCAGTATTTGTATCCCAGATCTGCCTCCATTCCAAGTTGTATGTACTTGCTTGTGTGGGACTACCTTGCTTGCGTTAATCATTCACGCTTGGAAAGCTGAAAGGGTCGCGCTCCGCAGTCCGCACAAGTGCGACCTGCAAGGGACACCTGGACATCCAGCGACACACCTTGTTGCATGTGAACATCCCAAGGGCTCCGTCTATATATTGAGACTATTGCAACGAGTTCACGTACATAATGAGCGAAGTTTAGTTTTTATTCATAGTGGTTTGAACTGGCCTGGGGGCTTTAACATTTCATGTAATGACTCAAACTTTACTTCTCATATTCGATTAAGTTGCTTGCTCTACGGATTCATGCATCTGGGCTGTTACTGCTTTGATTAATAGCTATATGCGCCTAGTCTTACCCTAACATTATGTTGTTCTGGGTTATAGTTCTCTTAGGCAATATTGTTCCTTTTTTTAAGAACGAAATTTCAGTGTACAGTTTTTTCTACAAATTAACCAATCTTTGAATCGTAATTTTGATGTTATTAATTAGTCACATTACATTGTTTTTAGATTAATGAAACATCCTGGATTAACTGAAGGCTTAAAGTGGTTTTGTATGATTGATTAATTACTTAACTGAACTGGTTGTTTCCTGAATGGCTATAATTAATGTACGATGAGTCTGAAATTAAACGGTGAATGCTATCGAACAACTTTGGGATCAAGCTCTTTCTTGCGTTTTTCATAGAAATTCCTTGGGGCGTAATTTTCCTATTCCAAGATGTTCTGACAAGTACATATTGCAACAGTGTGTTTCTCATTATGTGTAATCTCTGTATTGTGATTGGGATGAAGTGTTGTGGCTCACATTGCGCCGTGGCAGTAAATTATTCTCGTATCCCTAAAGATTACGAAGTCACTCAGCAGACTGACAGACTAAGAGAATGCTCTACCCGTAATTGCAGTCACGACGGGTGCAGTCAACGAACCTACGACCATGGAAGATAATATTTGAGAGGCTCCCATCTATGACAAGAGGCAAGGTGAGTGAGTAGAACCTTAGCGACGTGTAGCGGAAGTGCACACGTCCAACTGCATCTCCCACGTGGACTGTTACGCTGTTCCAGACAGTCCGCAAATTCATGATTTTTTAAAGTAATTTCGACTGAAGAAGCTGCTGTCAGCCCGTGCTGAGTTGCACTCACACACACATGATAATCTCCGTCCACAGGCCCAGGCGCACAGAACAAACACCAAATGTGAAGCACCAACAAGCAAGTTTGACTATGTATATTAATGGCTTTTTTTTAAAAAAAAATGTGGGGCATTTCTTATTGAACGGCCTTCGCACCATTGACAACCACTCAGCATATACAGGGTGTCTGGGCTGGAGGCATACACAAACAAATCGTTACAACGAAAGATCTAGACATTTTATGTTGCTGCGTAAATACACACTGTGCAAGATGTGATGCTCACCTTTTGATCAACAGCGCTGAGACGAATGGCGCATGCGCGCCAGTGACAAGACACACCTATGTCGACATGGCGACCAACTATATAGTTCCAAAGACGTCTCCAGACGTCATTTTCCAGCAGGAAGGTGGCCTCCACCACTATCATGATAAACTACAAAGGTTAGAGACCTAGTAGATCTGAGGCAACTGAGTACGTAGCAGTAGAGGCCATAAGACAAGTCGGGCTTAAGAATATGTGAAGAGAAGTGGAGTAATGTAACGACATCTGTCGAGCTACAAACGATGCCCAAATTTAACTGTGACAACATGCATAAAAATGTTTGAGCTTCGATGAACAATGTTGTAAAAATACAATTATAAACCGTAATAGGTACTAAATTAGAAAAAAAATGTTTTTCTATACCTCTAGCCCGGACAACCTATATATTCATCGATACTCAAGAGAATTATGACTGGCTTTATTGTAAACGAGGGCTGTACATCATACTACGTCGTTGTTAATACTATTTTGACCGGGCTCTGAAACTTCCTCTCTTTCCATTTAGTAGATCAAAATTATCAATAATGAATTACATGGGTCTCATTCCGAGGTAGCCAGCCGTTATATTCGAAATGTACGAGGGTGATTTGAAGAGCTCTCGGAATCACCACGAGAGGTCAGCGCTAGCGCAACGAGCTGTTCACGTGATATTCATTGGACTGTTGCCTGTAAACACGTGCCACGTCTGTGGTTCAAATGGTTCAAATGACTCTGAGCACTATGGGACTCAACTGCTGTGGTCATAAGTCCCCTAGAACTTAGACCTACTTAAACCTAACTAACTTAAGGACAGCACACAACACCCAGCCATCACGAGGCAGAGAAAATCCCTGACCCCGCCGGGAATCGAACCCGGGAACCCGGGCGTGGGAAGCGAGAACGCTACCGCACGACCACGAGATGCGGGCGCCACGTCTGTGCTTTTGGAAGAGAGCTGTGGCGGAGATGTGGCTCTGTTGTTGTTCCCGCATAGTGATTTGCGAAGATGGAAAAATTGAGATTCTAGCAGATATTAAGTGCTTCGTAAAGAAAGGTATGAAAGCATTCATGATGATTTACAGAATATACGGGAGGATTCTGCTCCTTCGTATTCAACTGTTGCGAAGTGGACAAATGAATTTACCTTGGTCGGAAGAGCTTAGTGATGATCCGCGCACTGGTCGGTCAAGATGTGTCACTACTCCAGAAATCATTGCAAAAGTGCACAAAATTGTGTGGAGGATCGCCTATTGAAAGTGTGTGAAATTGCTCATGCTTGCCAGATGTCATCTGGAAGTGTATATCACATTTTAACCGGAGAATTAGAAATGAAAAATTAATCTCCAAGATGGGTGCCACGACTCTTGACGCTGGATCAAAAACGCATGAGAATGGATATATCGGAGGAATTTTTGGCCGTTTTATAAGATACAAACAAGATTTTTTGCGCCGTTGTGTGACCACAGATGAAACTTGGGTACTCTACTATACCCCAGAGACAAAACAACACTCAAAGCAGTTGAAACATGACTTTCCGCCAGCAAAGAAAGCAAAGACAATTCCTTCGGCGGAAAAGATCATGGCATCAGTGTTCTGGGATGCAAAGGGAATTCTGCTTGTAGGTTATCTCCCCACTGGGCCAAAAATTACTGGAGAATACTATGCTAACCTCCTGGACAAATTGCGATAGAAGATACGTGAAAAAAGGCCAGGTTTAGCAAGGAAGAAAGTCATCTTCCATCAATACAATGCGCACCCACACGCATGTGCCGTCACCATGGCAAAATTACACGAACTAAGGTATGAATTGTTGCCACACCCGCTTTATTCGCCTTAAATGGTTCCGTCAGACTTCCATCTCTTCCCAAAACAGAAAATTTTTCTTGGTGGACAAAGATTCACTTCAAACGAAGAATTGACAGCTTGAGTTGACGATTATTTTGCGGGCCTGGAGGAAACTCATTTTCGAGGTGGGATCAAGGGACTGGAACATCGTTGTACCAAGTGCATTTATCTGGAAGGAGACTACACTGAAAAAAAAAAAAAAGATTCAGTGATGTTAGTGCCAACGGCCCTGCCGCAGTGGTAAAACCGGTTCCCGTCAGATCCCGGAAGTTAGCCCTGTCGGGCTGGTCTAGCAGTTGTATGGATGACCATCTGGTTTGCCGAGCGCTGTTGGTAAGCGGAGTGCACTCGGCCCTTTTGAAGAGCTGCTTGACTGAGAAGTGGCGGCTCCGATTTCGGAAACCGACTTACGCCCTGGAGACCGCTGTGCTGTCCACGTGTCCCTTCATATCCGCATGCAGTGACGCCTATATGACTACGAAGTATTTCGCGACGGAGTCCTTGCATAAAAAGTTCTCGGTTTACTTGCCGCGTCAAATTTGGATAAAATCCCAAGCTTTCGATGACTACCTCCGTCATCTTCGTCAGGGGTAAAACTGACTGTCGTGGACCGGTGAGGCTTCCGCTTTTATAAGCAGTGGACGGCTTCTCATTGGCTGAGTGACGTCACGGTGAAACCGATGCATACTGAGGTGGCGGCCTCTATATCCATCGATTTTGTTTGCGCGCTTTATCCAGCGTTGCTTGCAGCGCCATCCATCGCAACAGGCGGAGAACTTTATAAGCAGTGGACGGCTTCTCATTGGCTGGGTGACGTCACGGTGAAACCGTTTATAAGCAGTGGACGGCTTCTCATTGGCTGGGTGACGTCACGGGGAAGCAGTTGAAATTAGACTCTGTGAAAATAATTTCAACAGAGATTCCGGTTATGCACTCAGCAATGCATGGAAGCGCGCAATTGATATAGAAAGAGCGCAGAGGGAGACTTCTTACATTATTCGCAGTTCTCCGCCTATTGCTATGGATGGCGCTGCAAGCAACGCTGGATAAAGCGCGCAAACAAAATCGATGGATATAGAGGCCGCCACCTCAGTACGCATCGGTTTCACCGTGACGTCACCCAGCCAATGAGAAGCCGTCCACTGCTTATAAAAGCGGAAGCCTCACCGGTCCACGACAGTCAGTTTTACCCCTGACGAAGATGACGGAGGTAGTCATCGAGAGCTTGGGATTTTATCCAAATTTGACGCGGCAAGTAAACCGAGAACTTTTTATGCAGTGACGCCTATAGGTTGAGGATGACACGGCGGCCGGTCAGTACCGTGGGCCCTACATAGCCTGTTCGGGAGGAGATGTAAGTACTTTTTTTTTCTATTCTGTTCCGAGAACTTTTCAAACCACCCTCGTGTACTGCAGTTGCCAACGGCGTAGCCGTAGTGATAACACCAGTTCCCATCAGATCACTGAAGTTAAGGACTGTTGGCCTTACATAGCCGTTGGATGGATCACCGCCCGGGTCTGCCGAGTGCTGTTGGACAACGGAGTTCTCTCAGCCCTTGTGAGGGCAATTGAGGAGCTACTACATTGGGAAGTAGGGGCGCCAGTCACGAAAGCCGACAATGGCCGGGAGAGCCCTATACTGGCCACGTGCTCCTCTGCATCCGCATTCAGGTTGAGGATGACATCGCGGCCTGTTGGTACTGTTGGATCTTCAAGGCCTGTTCGGACGATGTTTGCTTTTTTCCATATATTCTAGCTAATGATAAGAAAAGTGAAATCCGGTATCGCAGGACAGAGCGGATCAGGTTGTGTAAACCGGCCAAGATCAGTTACTGTTACTTACAAAAGAACACAGAACTATATTCCTCGAAAACAAAATTCACAGCTGAGGTCCGAAGTAACTTCTCAATGATAAGAGTTAAATAATTCCTTTTAAAACACAAGGATTTAGAGAAAAGGCTGAAGGCCTTACTTAAGTAAAATTAAAATACCTTCTCGGCTAAAGGCCCGAATAATACTTCAGATCAACAAAGGAAATTCTTTAAAAGGCAAACATTTACCAATTTCGGCTAAAAGCCATATTAAGGAAAATTTGAATTAATTCTTCCGCTGAACGTCAAATAATATATCAACATGATGAAAGCAATCTTTAAAGCCACGCATTTACCCAATACAACAGAAAAC
The DNA here is from genome assembly GCF_023864275.1 of Schistocerca cancellata. NCBI lineage: Eukaryota > Metazoa > Arthropoda > Insecta > Orthoptera > Acrididae > Schistocerca > Schistocerca cancellata. The sequence continues at coordinate 99,842,054 of NC_064626.1, forward strand.
CATCTTAAGAAAACTTGAAATATCAAAATATTATTTTATTCAAAATAATTAAAGACAAACATTAAGATAAGCATTTACATAGTATGGCCATTTTAAGAATCCAAGATAATTAAAGATAAACCTTACAGACAGGAATTTACACATTATGGCTGAAAGCCACAAATTTTAAAACAAATGTTGCTGAAGGCCTAAATACAGAACAAACAAGAATTTTATTTAGAAAGCGGCTGAAGGCCTAATCTTAAAATACTTCGCATCAGGTTTGGCTAAAGTTCAGATACTGAACATAGAACAGACAAAATTCATACGGGGTACAATACTTGTGACAAAAGAAAATCACAATCACAATGAACAGAACATTGGTGCTCAGAAGTGTTCCAAGGGTTAGCGTGGTGAGAAAACCGTGACAACAGTTTAGGTGAGACAGGCAGCCAAGCGTAACACTAAATAATCGGGTGCAAGTACGACCTAGGGACGGCTGAAGGACCGACCAACAACCTAATCAATTCCCTTCCTCCAACCAACGGCACAACAACCTAAAATGTCAGCGAGGACGAAGATACCAGCAGCACTACATCTTCAAATATTGGTGTCTAAATACGGCCAAGGCACAATAACCACTGAAATATAAGAACAAACACAAACGCAGTCGAACTATACGCCGTGCCGGATAGCATCAACACGGCGAGGAAGCGCACACTCGCTGCTCCCCCGCCACCGCAGTACGCAGTACGCAGACAGCATCTGTTCAATGGAAATCACAGCAGATAACAGAGTTCCACGTAAACATTCGCACCAAGAACGCTAAAACCAATCGCTGTGCAACAACAAGGACAAATGGCAAGTCACACACACAGAGTTACCATAACCGGTCGGAGACGACCGACCGATCAACAAGGTCGTCCCGACTCAAATTACACTACTGGTCATTAAAATTGCTACACCAAGAAGATATGCAGATGATAAAGGGGTATTTATTGGACAAATATATTACAGTACAACTGACATGTGATTACATTTTCACGCAATTTGGGTGCATACATCCTGACAAATCAGTACTCAGAACAACCACCTCTGGTCGTAACAACGGCCTTGATTCGTCTGGGCATTGAGTCAAACAGAGCTTGGATGGCGTGTAAAGGTACAGCTGCCCATGCAGCTTCAACACGATACCACAGTTCATCAAGAGTAGTGACTGGCGTATTGTGACGAGCCAGTTGCTCGGTCACCATTGACTAGACGTTTGCAATTGGTGATAGATCTGGAGAATGTTCTGGCCAGGGCAGCAGTCGAACATTTTCTGTTTCCAGAAAGGCTCGTACAGCACCTGCAACATGCGGTCGTGCATTATCCTGCTGAAATGTAGGGTTTCGCAGGGATAGAGTGAAGGGTAGAGCCACAGGTCGTAACACATCTGAAATGTAACGTCCACGTCAATGCGAACAAGAGGTGACCGAGGCGTGTAACCAATGGCACCCCATACCATCACGCCGGGTGATACGCCAATATGGCGATGACGAATACACGCTTTCAATGTGCGTTCACCGCGATGTCGCCAAACACGGATGCGACCAACATGATGCTGTAAACAGAACCTGGATTCATCCGAAAAAATGACGTTTTGCCATTCGTGCACCCAGGTTCGGCGTTGAGTACACCATCGCAGGCGCTCCTGTCTGATGCAGCGTCAATGGAAACCGCAGCCAAGGTCTCCGAGCTGATTGTCCATGCTGCTGCAAACATCGTCGAACTGTTCGTGCAGATCGTTGTTGTCTTGAAAACGTCTCCATCTGTTTGCTCAGGGATCGAGATGTCGCTGCACGATCCGTTACAGCTATGCGGCTAAGATGCCTGTCATCTCGACTGCTAGTGATACGAGGTTGTAGGGATCCAGCACGGCGTTCCGTATTACACTCCTGAACCCACCGCTTCCATATTCTGCTAACAGTCATTGGATCTCGACCAACGTGAGCAGCGATGTCGCGATACGATAAACCTCAATCGCGATACGCTACAATCCGACCTTTATCAAAGTCGGAAACGCGATGGTACGTATTTCTCCTCCTTACACGAGGCAGCACAACAACGTTTCACGAGGCAACGCCGGTCAACTGCTGTTTGTGTATGAGAAATCGGTTGGTAACTTTCCTCATGTCAGCACGTCGTAGGTGTCACCACCGGCGCCAGCCTTGTGTGAATGCTCTGAAAAGCTAATCATTTGCATATCACAGCACCTTCTTTCTGTCGGTTAAATTTCGCGTCTGCAGCACGTCATTTTCGTTGTGTAGCAATTTTAATGGCCAGTACTGTATGTGTGCCGGCAATGGCTAGGCGACTCTTGCTGTCCGGAGCTCACTGCAGCTCCAGCACGACTCAACTCGATGTCCGTTCGGAACTCGGAGACACGGCGACCTGGGCACACTGGCTCGGACCCAACCATCCACAGGTAACTCTTGCCTATCGGCGACGAAATCTCTGCACGAGGAAGGAACCGACCCACGTCCGGCAAGATGACCAACTGACGAGGCGGTCAAAGGAACAAATACACGTTGCCCAATAAGACGACCAACCGAACGATCAACCAGCCGTCGTTCCCCCTTCCGTCGGACAGTTCATGTGTGTCACCAGCGGTCGGCGAGTACTGGTTGTCCGCGCCTCACTGGCGCCTCACTGGCGTCCCCCGACTGACCACTACGACCCCCGGAAATACACTCCTGGAAATTGAAATAAGAATACCGTGAATTCATTGTCCCAGGAAGAGGAAACTTTATTGACACATTCCTGGGGTCAGATACATCACATGATCACACTGACAGAACCACAGGCACATAGACACAGGCAACAGAGCATGCACAATGTCGGCACTAGTACAGTGTATATCCACCTTTCGCAGCAATGCAGGCTGCTATTCTCCCATGGAGACGATCGTAGAGATGCTGGATGTAGTCCTGTGGAACGGCTTGCCATGCCATTTCCAAGTGGCGCCTCAGTTGGACCAGCGTTCGTGCTGGACGTGCAGACCGCGTGAGACGACGCTTCATCCAGTCCCAAACATGCTCAATGGGGGACAGATCCGGAGATCTTGCTGGCCAGAGTAGTTGACTTACACCTTTTAGAGCACGTTGGGTGGCACGGGATACATGCGGACGTGCATTGTCCTGTTGGAACAGCAAGTTCCCTTGCCGGTCTAGGAATGGTAGAACGATGGGTTCGATGACGGTTTGGATGTACCGTGCACTATTCAGTGTCCCCTCGACGATCACCAGTGGTGTACGGCCAGTGTAGGAGATCGCTCCCCACACCATGATGCCGGGTGTTGGCCCTGTGTGCCTCGGTCGTATGCAGTCCTGATTGTGGCACTCACCTGCACGGCGCCAAACACGCATACGACCATCATTGGCACCAAGGCAGAAGCGACTCTCATCGCTGAAGACGACACGTCTCCATTCGTCCCTCCATTCACGCCTGTCGCGACACCACTGGAGGCGGGCTGCACGATGTTGGGGCGTGAGCGGAAGACGGCCTAACGGTGTGCGGGACCGTAGCCCAGCTTCATGGAGACGGTTGCGAATGGTCCTCGCCGATACCCCAGGAGCAACAGTGTCCCTAATTTGCTGGGAAGTGGCGGTGCGGTCCCCTATGGCACTGCTAGGATCCTACGGTCTTGGCGTGCATCCGTGCGTCGCTGCGGTCCGGTCCCAGGTCGACGGGCACGTGCACCTTCCGCCGACCACTGGCGACAACATCGATGTACTGTGGAGACCTCACGCCCCACGTGTTGAGCAATTCGGCGGTACGTCCACCCGGCCTCCCGCATGCCCACTATACGCCCTCGCTCAAAGTCCGTCAACTGCACATACGGTTCACGTCCACGCTGTCGCGGCATGCTACCAGTGTTAAAGACTGCGATGGAGCTCCGTATGCCATGGCAAACTGGCTGACACTGACGGCGGCGGTGCACAAATGCTGCGCAGCTAGCGCCATTCGACGGCCAACACCGCGGTTCCTGGTGTGTCCGCTGTGCCGTGCGTGTGATCATTGCTTGTACAGCCCTCTCGCATTGTCCGGAACAAGTATGGTGGGTCTGACACACCGGTGTCTTTTTTTCCATTTCCAGGAGTGTACTAGCGGTCGCTCCAGAGATATTACGACAGTGCCCTTATCGACAAGCGCTGCTGCTGCAGCCACTCACGGGCAAGCAAACCGGCAACCTAGTGAAGCCAGTAAATCGAATTAAAGGAAAAACGAGGTGACAGAACTAGCAATAAACGGCATATCTGCGAGCCGCGCACGGCTCAAAAACCTTTATAAATTTTTTGCCTTACTGTGAATCTAGTGTGTTTATGGAGCATTTCTTCAAAAATCTGTTACTGATTGCTCGTCTTCATACCAGTACAGTGGAAGTGGACCTGCCTGAAGGCCATGATGGAAAGCAGCTGACGGACCAGGTGATGTGGCAGCTGGGTCGGCTTGCACTGGTCGGCGTCGCCACAGCTGTCAAGCAGAACGTGGACCAGATCTCCAACGGGCCCCAAATGGACGTTGGTGATGGGCTGATAGTGATGACATTTGTCCACAGGTACGGGGAGCGAAGGGAGCTCAGCAGCGTAGCGGCCATACGGTGACGCCCGCCTGCTCGTGCGTAGCATTTGGCGTGATAGGCGCCCGTTTGTTTGGCTGTATGGCGACGACGGCATGTAGTGCTATTACGACGAGTCGTTACCAGAGTTTGGCCGCATGTTGATGTAATGGGTGTGGAAGTTTGCTGGTAGCTTTGTCGTCAGCCGCATGCGTTCCAGGTGGTAACTGGATCACTGCGTACCGAAATTACTTCGCGTCGACATCTTCAATCTGAACCGCAATGCCGCTAAATGTCAGCAGATTCCGGCCTAGTGGTTAGCGGAGCCCGGGGTTCCATTCCCAGCCGGATCGGTGAGTCTTCCCTCTCGGACGTGTGAGCTGTCCTTATCTTTCTCCTCATCTCTATAACAAGCACTAGTAGCCCAAGTCACATCTGACAGAAAGATTTGCACCTGCGGCCGAAGAACACCAGACGAGGTCTTCTGCCATATGATCACTGTCATTTTACGGTTAAACGTCTGAGCTCGTCTGGGAAACCCGCAACAACCTCCACGAAAGAAATTGATTCTACTCTTTCGTAGCTCAAAAATGGCTCAAATGGTTCTAAGCACTATGGGACTTAACATCTGAGGTTATCAGTCCCCTAGACTTATAACTACTTTAACCTAACCAACCTAATGACATCACACACATACATGCCCTAGGCAGGATTCGAACCTGCGACCCTAGCAGCAGCGCGATTCCGGACTGAAGCGCTTAGAACCGCTCGGCCACAGCGGTCGGCTATTTCGCAGCTATTTTTTGCTCTGGAAACTTGACTTTTTCAAGCTCGAATGATGCAAAAAATTGATGAAAACTGATCTAACTTCTTCGGTAGAACTGAATATACATATAAAACTCACTCTTTCTGTGACTTTTCCCTGCTTCCGGATACGTTAAAAAACTAAAATGTGAAATTAGTGCTGTCGAAGGACTAAATGTTTCTGGCAGGTTTCATCTACATCTGCACAGATACCCCACAAGCCACTGAACATTGCGTGGCGGAGGGTACCCTGTACCACTACTAACCATACTAACCATTTCCTTTCCCGTTCCATTGGCAAAAACAGCTGGGAAAAAACGACTGCCTAAATGCCTCTGTATCAGCCCCAGTTTTTCGTAACTTATCTTAGTTGTCCTTACGTGCAATGTATGATGGCGGCAGAAGAATCATTCTACAGTCAGCTTCACATGCAGGTTTCTAAATTTTCTCAACAGTT